>NW_019154094.1:2123740-2391449 GCF_002288905.1 Enhydra lutris kenyoni | reverse complement strand
TGGGGCGCCTGGGTGACTCAGTGGGTTAAAGCCTCTGCCTTCAGCTCAGGTCATGATCCCAGGGTCCTGGGATCCAGCCCCACATTGGGCTTCTCTGCTCAACGGGGAGCCTGCTTCTCCCTCTCTCTCTGCCTGCCTCTCTGCCTACTTGTGATCTCTGTCAAATAAATAAATAAAATCTTAAAAAAAAAAAGACTTTATTTACTTATTTATTTTTTAAAGATTTTATTTATTTATTTGACAGAGAATACAAGTAGGCAGAGGCAGGCAGAGAGAGAGGAAGGGAAGCAGGCTCCCTGCTGAGCAGAGAGCCCAATGCGGGGCTCGATACCAGGACCCTGGGATCATGACCTGAGCTGAAGGCAGAGGCTTTAACCCACTGAGCCACCCAGGTGCCCCAAAGATTTTATTTATTTATTTGACAGCAAGAGAGGGAGCGCAAGCAGGGGGAGTGGGAGAGGGAGAAGCAGGCTCTGCTGAGCAGGGAGACCATGCGGGGCTCAAACCCAGGACCCTGGGATCATGACCTGAGCCGAAGGCAGACACTTAACTAAGCCATCCAGGCGCCCCCAACTCCCTTTTTAAACAGGAATAGGTATGGCTCTGGGCCAAAAAAAAACTTTATTTATTGGCACTGAAATCCAAGGGTCATGTAATTTTTAATATGTGTGCTGCCGAAGCAAGCACAGGGTCATGTAATTTTTACCTGCCATGAAATCTTCTTCTTCTTTTGATTCCCCCTGCGCCGTACCCCACCCCCCTGCCACAAACCATTTAAAAATGTAAAAACCATTCTTAGCTCTCAGGCTCTACAAAACCAGGCCAGATTTGGTCTGTGGCCCATCGTTTGCAGAGCCCTGGTCCAGAGTTTTGAGTATGAAAATTTGAGGGTACTCAGGTATGTGGGAGTCTGGGTTTGACGTGGAATTGACAGACTTCTCAGAGGAACACACCAGGAGCAGGAAGGTCAAAAGCCCCAGAAGTTCCCAGATCTTTCCAGCCGCTGCCATTCCCCCTCCACCTGGCTGCGCAGTGCCCCCCAGCACACACCTTTTTGTGCAATTTGAGCTGCTCCTCACTGTAGCGGAGCACATCCTTGATGAGGTCCTGTAGCTTCCGGGTCAGCTCCAGATGACAGAGTGCCAGCTTGTCTGAGGAGACGCGGAAGACCTCCCAGAGCGGGGCGAAGGTCCTGGAAACAGGGCACACCCAGGGTCCATCAGCCCCAACTCCCCAGGGTCCCCTCAGAGAGGCACCTACTGTGCCCAGACCCTGCTAAGCACCTGCACCACAACTACAAGGCAGGCCTGGGACGGATGGGGAAACAGAGGCATAGGAGCCTCCACAACTCACCCAAGGCCCCTTTGGAAATGAATTATCAGAGCTGGAATTTAAACCCAGGCCCCAAGGTCCTAGAGTCCTCACTCCGGACTCCAGGCCCTAGCTGATACTCAAGGGCACCCAGGCCCTGCAGCCATGCCAGCCTCTTTGCTCTTCCTTGAACATGCAGAATCTATGGATGCCTCAGGGCCTTTGCACTGGCTGAGCTGCCTTCCCAGGTCTCTGATCCAGATACCCCTGTAGCTGGCTCCATCTCATTACTAAGGTCTCAGCTCATGGAACCAAGCCTAATGCCAGAGGAAGCACCTGACCTCTCACGCTCCTATTTCATCCTCTTCCTGAAGCTTTTCACTCTAGGAAAGGACTTTTGTTCATGTTTGTAGTTAACACCTGTTTTGCCACACACCCCACAGGTAACATGGCATGAACATGGCATGAAGGGGACTGGGGGCTTTATCTGTCTTGATTGCTGCTGTGTCTCGAGTACCTGGAATGGCACCCGGCACATAGCAAGTACTCAGTAAATACGAGTTGAATGAATGAATGAGGTAGTAAGTGAATGAATGAATTACATTCCTCTGTCTATTGAGCCCCTTAAGTGGGGGAGGGTTGACTCCCTAGTCTACATATCATTTGTGTGAAGAGACGTCCACCCAAGAGTGGGCTCCTGATACCCCAGGACCCTGCAGCCTCGGTGACCTCCCCCCACAGCTCCAGCCTACTCACCCCATGGGGGTCCCATTGCTGGCTAGTTTGGAAAGTTTTGCCATTGCCTTTGAGTAGGTCTCCTCGATGGTGGCCCTGAGTAGAACAGAGAAAAGATGCAGAAGGTTCTGGGCCTCCTTGGGAGACACTCCATCCCCCTGGGTCTCAGTTTCCTCATCTCAAATGTCTGAGCAGTAGCTCTCAAAATGATGCCTCTGTCCTGTACAGCTTGGACAGGTCTTGCGAAACAGCCACAGAGAGAAAAACCTGGTTATAATCTTTTGAACTTTGCTTGGATTTAATGGGCGTTCAGCTAGTGAGCGGCCGGGATGCAGAAGGCTGTCTGACAGTTTGAATGTATTATGTTTTCTGGGATATGGATGTTGGAGCAGTTATGGGCCAGAATGGAGATGACTTCATCATACATGTGTTCTATCGTATGAAACTGAGTTTTCAAAATTCCCTTTGTAAGTAGGTCATATCATCTCTTTAGGAGGAGGCGTCAGAAACCTGAGAATGGTTGACAGGCGGGCATTGGGGCTGACAGTGCTGAGAACCCCTGGTTTCCAGGACGTTCAAGCAGGTTGGGTGTGGAGTGGCTGTAGTGGCTTGGGCAGGGGAGAGGTGTGGAGGAGCCAGGGCGGAGCCACGAGGTAGGGGAGGCTGCGGGGGACTATGGGGCGTGGCCAGGGGTGGGCGGAGCGTGGGGACCTCACCTCTCCCGGATGAAGTCGGCCAACTCCTTGGTGGAGATAGGCCCCTGCTTCACGCTGTGGTACAGGACCTCAAAGCCATGGTTCTTCTCACCCTGCAGGGGATGGGGGCGGAGGCTGAGTAAAGGGCTGGAGGAGACCTCACGGTTGCTTAGCAACGGGGGCGTGGCCGGAGGAGCCAACCAGCAGAAGCCCAACCCCTTGGCAGCAGGGATTGCTTCAGGCCTGAGCCAATCAGCCTGTGGCCTATCCCCTTGGTCACAAGGATTGGCTCATGGGCCTTACGTTGGCCCAATCAGAGAGAAGCCTGGAGGTTTTGTCCCATGGTTGAGGGAGAGATGTTCTCTTCCGCGGGTTGTCTCTGTTCCTTTGTTTCATTGTCTCTCTATGTTTCTCTGTGTCTTTCTGCCTCTGTTTCTGTCTCAGTCAATCTCTTACCCAGCTTTTCTGTCTGCGCCTTTCCATAAATGAGGAATTATGGGAGCATAGAAGATATTGGAAGCCACGTGGAAACCATGATACTGGGAAAGAAGCTGAACCTGATGGAGTCTGAATAAAAAGTACGCTGAGTCGAGTTACTGGAACAAACCAAGCCTGAAAGCCGCATTTCCCTACAACATTTCACCTTTGTGAGCCAATATAACCCTTCTTGGTTAAGTCGCTGTTTTGTGTTTCCCTTTAACATAGAAACACCCTCTCTGAGACCCCCTAGAGCACAGTCTGGGGCTGATGCCTCTCTCGGGACCCAGCAATGTCCAGTATAGGGTGAGGCCAAAAAGGGGATTGGAGTTTGTGGAATAAATGAACAAATGAGCTATTCTGCTGTCACCTAGGGCTTTTGGGAAGAGTGCCTCTATCCGGGTGCCTCCCACCAAACCTCTTTCCTCCCAGTCCTGGGGTCATCATGGTGGGGGACACAAGGACTGTGCTGTGTGATCTGAGCAAGTTACTGTCCCTCTCTGAAGTTTTAGTGGCTTCATGTTAAGATGGGACAGGGAAGTCATCCACCATTCATATGAAGATGAAGTAAACACCAAGGTGATCCACATCAGGGTTCCCCAAATTCCCAAAGGCAACCCTAGTTTTTGCTGATTAATGGTATTAGTTAACATTTTGTGTTAACTTTGCTCATTTCTTCTCCAAATATGTTGACTTAAAAAGGCAACTTTTACCACTATTCTAATTGGAAGCCCTGGACCTGATGCCATAATGAAAGGAATAGGGAAAAATAAGGCAACAACTGTTTTTATCCCAGCCAGATCCTGTGACATGTGAAAGGCATCACGTCTGAACACTGAGCTGTTCATCAAAAAGGGAGATCAGCTGGGGAACTGGAGACATCTTAGCACCAAACAGGGCCTTGTGAGTAGGACCAAAAGAAGATGCTTGTGGGGCAATCTAGCATTATTCAACGTCCAACACAAATCACTGAAGTGATTAATAGTGGTTTCCTCCATCTTCCTCCAACCTGCTGAGTTTACCCTCTCACTTACCTGGAAACCAGAAGGCTGAAACTAGAAGTCATAACAAGATAACGCCTCTTGCTGCATAAATGGAGAAACGAGGCTCAGACAGGCAGACCCAACCCAGCCTGAAGCTCAAATCTCCCAAAGGTCATGCCTCATTCTAGAATCGTTGATAGCTCCCTATTTCCCACCAGCTGCTTAAGTGTAAAGCCCTTAGCTTGAAATTGTCTTTCCAACCTCATCTCCCAGAGTCCTCTTGGCCTCGCCATAAAATGGCAAGGAGTGCAAAGACAGGCTGTGCCTTCCTACCACAGTACATTTGCCTAGGCTGTTCATGCAAACCAGCTCACCAGGCTACATCTCTTCCCACCCATCCAAATCCTTCCACCTCTCAAGGATCATTTCCAGGCCCACCCCCTTCAAGAATTATCTCAGACCCTCACTTTCCTGAATGTTCAGAGTTGTTCCTTCTAGCTCCCCAGGAATATGTTTCAGAGCCTCCTTTTATACATTGGGTCACTTTGAGCTGGTGACTTCCCCTCTCTGAGCCTCGGTCTCCTAACCTGACAAAGGGGGCCAATGACAGTACCCACCTCCGAAGGGTGTTGTGAGATGACGCTAGGACAGTGCTGAACCCAGGGCTTCCGGCACCATGGTGAGGGCTCAGCAAACAGACCCAGTGCCAATCCCCCCAACCCCACCCAGGGGATCCTCGGGTAAGGCTGCACCAGGCACTGCCGCCCAGGCCAGCATCTGGGTCTGACTTGGAGCCAACCACTGGCCTGTTTCCCAGACCTGGCAAGGCCCCCAGTGGTATCTGCCTCTCTCAGGCTGTGCTGGCAGCGAGGGTCTTAGGAGGGGCTGTCTTGGGTCTGTGTCTCTTATCAGAACCTCTGGACTCCAGTCTCGCCCCTATGTCAGCCCCAGAGGGATCTTTCTAACACAGCTTGATCGTATCCCTCTCCTGCTCATACTTCCCCCATGGCTCCCCAGTACCCTCAAGGTCTCCTGCCTTGGCCCAGCAGGATGCGGGCATCCCTATCCAGCTTGATGTCCCCTAACTGGAACCTCCTTCAGGCCAGCCAGGGCACCAGTGCCACCCAGCTAAAGAGTCACCAATACAAACAATTGATCAAAAGAAACATTGCCAGTGACAGACATCCCAGGATACTCCCTGAGACCTAGGGAAACAGGAAATTCATCCCCTTTCTCAGATGGGAAAACTGAGGCTTGCTGGCACAAAATCACTTGCCTAAGGGCTCTCAGTAGAGCCCAGATCAAATCCTCAACTCAAAGCCCTTATCCACTCCGCACCAGGCTATCTTTGGGTGGGGAGTGCGCTGTGGGTGGCTTCTATTTTCTCTCTGCTGATCTGAATTTTCTGCAGCAAGCTTGCATGCCTTATGCAATTAAAAAGAATTTAAAATAAATGTAGGTGCCTCACGCCATTAAACAGATTTTAAAATAAATGTAGGTGCCGTTGTCAGGGTTCCAAAACGTGGGCAACAAATTGATCATCGAATAGTCAACCCCTCTTACCTAGAGGCACCAAAAGGGGGCTCAGAGAGGAGCACCCCTTGCTGGGGTCACACATTCAGAGACAAATCCAGGGAATCTGACCCTTGGGCAGAAGATGGAGATCAGGCCCCATCCCCCCTCTGCCCTCACCCCACAGCCCTCCCTGCAGGTGGCAAGGGGGTGAGGCCCCTTTAAGAAAACAAGTGGCAGTAAGAGGAGCCCCAGCTGGGGAGGGAGAAAGGGAGGGAACAGGCCTGTTGCCAGGGGCAACCAGTTGCCTAGCAACAGGCTTCTTCTCATGCAAGCTCAGGGCCCAATTGGGGAAGGGGCTTACAGCCCTGGTCCTTCCTAGACCCTTCAGTTCATACATCCTCTGTGGCTCTCCATTCGCCTGCGCCTGTAAGAGGAGTCCTTGTGCCCTCAACTGGTCACTCGTGTCACACTTCTGGACTTTCGCTCAGGCTATTCCCCCTGCTGAAATGCCTTTCTTACATCTTGGAAAATCTCAGCCCTCAAAGCCCAGAGGAAACATAGCTCAGTTTCCTGACGCCTCCTCTGGTTGCCCCCAAGGCTGAGCCCAGCCCTGACCCTGGAAGGCTAAAGACTTCTGACTGGCTCTATGTCTCCCAGATTGCGAGCTCCTTGGGGTCAGAGTCAGCCTCTTGGGGGCTTCATGGCACCTTCCACAGTTGGTTGGGTGTGGAGTGGTAGTGGCAGGGAGGGAGGGAATGAATGAATGAATGAATGAAAACAAGTTTGTCTCAGCCCTCTTGGGTCACAGTATGTGTTCCTCAGACCAGAAGGCAGAGGGGTGAGGCGGCCACTAGGGGCCAAGTCAAGAAAACCCCCAACTCTCCAGTATGGGAAAGATGTGGAAAATCCCTGGCTGAAATGACCCTGGATCCTGGAAGTTCACTCTGGCCCAGCTTGGAGCCCTGATGCTGCATTGTCTCACCGGGCAATTTGAAATAAAAGAATCCTACTCTGGGCCTTAGTCTCCCCATTGTTCAAGCTGTGACTTGCTTAAGGTCACAAGGCCCATGAAGTGGGAGGGTGTAGATTCAAACCCAGCCTGACTCCTCCCACTTTAATTTCTATGAGTCACAGAACCTTCACCTGTCCAAGGCTCTGCCCCTGAGCCACCAAGTCCCCTCATCTCCATAAAAGGCCCCATAGCCCTTCCAGAAGCCCTCATCAAAATAAAAGTGGGTCTTACTTACCCAAAAATGCTCCCCAAAATACGACATCCTGATGCCCTCTGTGGAGACCCCCACAGGCTCCTGTTTAGTGCCTGTCCAAAGAGAGAAGCAAATCTAAAGCTATGGCCAGCTTGGGTCGAAGGAGGGGAAATTCCAGTTGTCCTCCCCATGGAGGAGGAAGAGAGAGGATGGAGGAGGAACTAAAAGCCCCAAAGTTGGGAGCATGCCAGGGCCCATGAGATGATTCATCCCCAGCCCTGGCCCCCAAGTAGCCCCCATTCTAGGGGGACAGATCTGGATATAGATGCCCCAAGTTCTATGGGGTCAGAGTTGGACTGGATAGAGGAATAGGGGCTGGGGAGCCTAGTCCAGAGGAAGGGGCATGGGAGTTGGGGTTTTCAAGCTCAAATAAGAGTTCACTGGGGGGCAGAGTACTGGATGAGCTCCAGCCTAAGCAGAAAATCTCACAGATGGGAAAACCAAGACCCTCCCCTCCACCCCCATAGAGGGGAAGCCACTTGCCAAGGTCACAGAGACAGGAAATGCCAGTAGATATGCACCCTGGGCAAGCTGAATCAAGACCGGAGCACTCAGCTCCACGCTGGGCAGCTCCTGTGGGGAAAGGGTCTGCTGAGAGATGGGCACTGGGACTGTGATCAGCCACATGGGGGCTGGGGTCCCTGAAGTGTCCCCAAGGATCCCTTGGGATCTCCCCGATCCCTCTACAACAGTCCCCGCCCCATGCACACTGCTGGAACGGAGAGCTTACCCCTCACCATGATGACCCATCTGGCAATGGTGACCCAATGAGTCCCAACCCTGACTCCCAGAAGCCAGTGTTCACCTGATATCTGAGTCACTCTATCCAGCTCTGTGCCTCAGTTTCCCCATCTGCAAAACAAGAGGGAATGCCTAGAAGGGGTCTTGCTGGGGGAATCCAGGCCTCCCTGCAGAGGGGGCTGGGCCAAGCCGCCCGGCAAGGGAGGGACACTTGGTGTCCTTGGCACGTTCTAGAGGCTGGGCTTGTCACAGAAGCCCACAGGCCTCATCCATAATTCATGACCCCTCAGGCAGCTCAGCAGCAGCTGGGAGCCCTGGAGGCACAGTGGCAGCAGGGACAGGACTGGTGACAGTAAATGGGAAAACTCCTTGGGTCTCACAAGGAAAGGACCAAGCAAGGACCTTGGACAAGGCTGCCTTCACTGAGCCTCCGTTTACCTAATCTTGAAAGTGAGTTTAATTTGAACCATTGTCCTCTAGCCCCAGGTTCGTTGACTTCTATAAGTTACCCAGCAACCACTATGTATCCATAAGACAAGGACAATGTCAGAGTCTGTGAGATGATTCACTCCTGGGTCTGGTCCCTGAGAAGCCCCCAGTCTAGGGGCATAGAGCTAGATGCAGACATACCAGCCTTGCAGGCTCAGGGCTGGGCCAAATGGAAGAAGGGGCTGTGGGAGCCTGGACCAAAGGAGTGGGCATGGGAGTTGGGGGGGTTGAAGCATGAATAGGAGTTCACCAGGCAAAAAATTATTTGATTCCACAAATATTCCCAATGACCACCCTGGGCAGTGTGATGTTGGGGCCCCTGAGAAAACTGTCACTGACCCTGTCCCTGAAGAAACTCTGGTGTGTGGGGGGAGGGCATGCTGTGCTGACAACCGAAGGGGGAAAAGCCCTCAATTCCCATCTCATGTCTTCATTTCTGGCCGGGATTTAGGCCCTAAGAATATCCAAATCCCTTAGAGCTGCGCTGACTGATATGGGAACCACTAATCTCATGTGCTGACTTAATTTTAAACTAAGTAAAATTAAATACCATGAACCCCCCACCTCCTCAGTGGGACCAACCTTGCTCCAGGGCTCAGTAGCCTCACGGGGCTGGTGGCTGCCATATTGGACCACACAGGTAAGGAAAGTTCTGCAGGAAGATGCTTCTTAGAGGATCTGAAGAGCCAGTGGGCCCAAGTTCCCCAGAAACCGGGGATCTCACTACAGTTTTCACAACTCTGGTAGACGGCCCCTCCCCCACTATATACTGAAAGTCAGTATGTGTGCGGCACTGTAGCCAACACCCCCCAACAGGTACCAGCTCATTTATCCTTCATAGCCACACCATGGGGTCTAGTCCCACCTTTACCAATGAGGAAACTGAGGCACAGAGAAGTAACTCACTGACCTGAGGTCACTGTGATTTTGTCCCTGGTCTGTCTGCCAAAGAACTTCTGTTTGGAACCACTGCAGGTGGCTCTGGGTCTCCGTGTCCCCTCTATTGCTCCACGGCCAGCCCCGTCACTCAGAACCGTAATGGAGGGCAGGGGGCCAGAGCCAAGAGTGGCTCCCCCCTCCGACCCCCCCCCGCCAGTTCCTGCCCGGCCCAGGAAATGACACCTGCTGCTTCCCTCCGAAACCCCAGCCAGGCAGGGGGTGGGGAGGGGGAGGCTTCTGTTCCTGAGAGGGGCAAGGAAGGGCAATGGGGGCCTCCAGACAGGGCTGGAACTCACCAGATGGGGCAGCGAGTAGAGCTGGGGCCCCTCACAGATGGGGTGGGCACCAGGAGATGGCCACGCGGCCCTTGCCACTTCCGTGAGCACCAACCCGGCGGAGGCCTGTGTGCGTGGGGGACAGGAAGCTTACCCTGCCCCGCCTACCGCCCAACTGCCATCTCACCTCCCCCACCAGGCCAGCACCCCTGGGACTTCCTGGGAACTGGGCTGGCCATGGATAGGTAAACTGAGGCACCTGAGCCTGGGGCCCCCAGCCTGGGACCCAGCAAATAATAATCATGATGACAATGATGAAAAAATAGCAGGCGACACACAGCGTCTGTCCCGGGCTAACCTTTTCCACATCCCACCACCCCTGGGGGTGGGTTAAGGATTCCTGCTTCACGGAGGGGGAACGGAGGCTCAGAGAGGGGAGTGGATAGGCTCATGTCTGTACAGCCGAGGCTCAAACCTAGGGCTGCATGAAAACTTTCATGGGCCCCCTTCCTCTAATTTAAAAAAAAAAAAAAAAAAGCATTTAAACTATATGTTACAAATTACATTGGCACAGAGATGAATATATTAATATTCTGTATTAAAATGTATTCCTTTACCCCAAAGCTCATCAGGGGCCTCTGAAAATGTTATGTCCAAGACACAGTCTCCTCTGTATCTGATGGAGAAAATCGTTTGGCTCGAACCCAGGACTCTGGGCCTCCAGAGCACCAGGGCAGAGCCCAAAGATGGACAGGGACTTGCCCTAGGTCACACAGCAGGCTATCAGCTGCCCAGAGCAGAGGAGAGTCCTCCAGGGGGTGCCTGACACCAGGCCCAGGCACTGCCTGGAGATCCTGCTTCCCCAGCACCAAATCCCAAAAACCCACAGCTCTGCACCGGGTGGAGCATGTGAGCAGGCCCAGGGAGCAGATAGAACAAGACAGGGATGGAGTCAGCAAAGACGGCAGAGCTCTCTGGCTCTAAGCCACCTGTCCAGAGCCCCTGACCTCGCGTGCTGTGACCTTGGGCCTCCCCTGACCTCGGCACCTCCAGGGTCCTGTGAAACAGTCCCTGACATTTTACTTCCCCCAGACTCCAGCCTGTGCACAGTGGGGCCAGTCTGAGATTTTTCTCTTCCTTCCCAGGCACTAGCCAGCCTCTTGGCCATGCTGTTTCAATGACCTGTCCTCTCATGAGCCTCCTCTCTTCTAGGCCCAGGTACCAGTGAGTGACCTTTACACAGTCTGGCTTGATTCTTACAGTGGCACTTTGAGGCAGTGTCTCATCTTGGCCCTCACCCCCATGGGGAAACTGAGGCACATGCCCCAGGTCACACAGTGACCAGGCTGTCAAGCTCAGGAATTTTTCCATTCTCCCCAACTAGGCACCTCCCTCTTTGTCATCTATTTGGCAAACACTTATTGAGCACCAACTGTGTACCTAATTGCCGGGCTCTAGAGACACGGCTGGCAACACCCTGGCCGACTACTCTCCTCCCTGCTCCCGGTCAGCTGTGACCCCATTTACGATCACTGATATTGTAATTACTGTTTTAATGACCATGTCTGTATTTACAGGGCACCCATCTTCCCACATCTCCTCTGATCTTCCGAGGGGGATCCAGCCCATTCCATAAAAGAATACACCAAGGCCGGGGGAGGCAAAGCCACACATGGGAAGAATCCATTTGAACCTGGGGGTGTCAGAACTCACCCCTGTGCCCACTGCAGAGTCGGGATAGGCTGGCCTGGTGGCTTCGACCTCCTCCTACCCGCGACCCCACCCAGGAACTGGCTCGCTCCTGGCGTGGGTGACAATATATGGGTCAGGGTGTGCCCCAGGCAGTCCCACTGGTAAGACCAGGGTAGTGGAGCCCCTGTTTCAACCATTGCAGCTTGGTCATGTGTCTTACTGTCTGGGAGAATAGCCTTTCCAGCAAGGCCAGAGTGACCACGAATCCATTTTGCAGTGCAGTAAACTGAGGCTCGGAGGCCAGCAAGGCAAGTCAGGGGGGTCTCCAAACCCACTGCCTTCTCACCCCCAAGCCACTGACAGTTTAAGCAAAGGGGGCAGTTAGAGTTTGGCATATGATGGGGTGTGTGGGTTTCAGAATCTGTAGAATACAGCTTCTGAAGCCCTCATCCCCATTTTCAAAGGAGAACACCGAGGCTCACAGAGGTGCTGTCACCTGCCCAAGGTCACCAGTGAGGCAGGTCCATCAAAGCTGCCTCCTGGTCCCCACTGCGGCTGGGGCAGGCAACTCCCAGCTTCGAGACAGATGGAGGGGCCGCCCACCCCACAACCCTCCTCCGCACCCCACTCGCAGCCAGCCTCCCGCAAGATCCTAATTTACCTCGATTTATTTTAATCCCCAAGAACAGATGCTGCTGCCCACCCCCCACTGAGGCAGGGACCACCCCCAAGTCCATGCTCTGGGCCCTTTCAGGCCTGGCCTGGCCAGGCCCTGTCAGGCAAGGGGCCCAACACTGGCCCCCTCCCCAGAATTCCAACTTTGGGGGTCCCTGCCGAAGATGCCAGTAAAACACCCCCCAACCTCATCCTGGCAGTAAGAAACTGGGACAGAGCAGTCTAGAAGAGGGGCCCGGGGACCCCCAGCTCCTCCTCCAGGCTGATCAGGGTTCACAGTGGAGAAAAAAGGGAAGGGGGTCCTTCCATCTCGGTCCTCAGGGGTCTGCAGACCAGAGCTGGAAAGAGGGAAATTGAGAGTGGTTTCCACTTCGGCTGTCCTGGGTCCCAGACTGGAGGGAGAGCGGCACCCCCATTTTTTGAACCCTGGAACCTACACCCAGATCCAGGCTTAGAATAAAGGGATTTGGGGAGGGGTCTCACGTCATAGCCACCCTCCTGCACGCTCTGGTTCTAGGCCAGGAGACGGGGGACGTGGAGAGGGGTCCCTATCTCCCTCCAAAGACCGTCGACGATGGCCGCTGGGAGGCCGGGGGGGCCCACCGCGCAGCCCCCCACCCCCAGTTTGCCATCCCTCGTGCCCCGCCGCGCCTTTGCCCCCAGTGGCCTCCGGGGCTACCGGGCGCGGTGTGCATGAAGGGCTGCGCGGACCAGGGTATGGGGGGGGGTCCCGGGGATAGCACTCACCTCCCGAGCTCTGGCCGAGCCCCGCGCCCGCCGCCACCTGCGGCTCGGTCTCTGACACCCGAGCCCGCCCCGCCCCTACCTCCGCGGTTGCGGCGCGGCTGCCGCCTGGCTCCGCCCTCGGGGCGTGGCGTCCAGAGTCCCCACCCACAAGACGCCTCCCGGAGGCAGGGGCGGGCTTGGAGTACGCGCGGCCAGCCATTGGGCCATTTAGAAGCTCCTTCAGTCCCGCGAGCTGATTGGTTGATCCAGAAACCAGGCAATTTATTACCCCTCCTTCCACCACCCGCAGTGTATTTGCATAAGTTAAAGTAGCAGGCTCATCTTCCGCCACCTGAGACCCAGAGGGAGGGGGAAGGGGTGATTACAGTTTATTGAGGTCCCACTGTGTGCCAGGCACTATACTGGGCTCATGTGCTGTCCCCCCCCACCCCAAAACTTGCGGGCGGGACGTTATCGATTCCCATTTTACAGGTGGAGAAACAGACACCGGAAAGACAAGAACTTGCCAGGAGGCCACACAGCAAGTCCACATCCTTGAAGGCAGTCTTGGGATCTGGCCCCAGGGCTGGGAAGAAATACCCCAAGAATGCTATCTTGTCACAAATCAGAAAAGCTTCCATCTCTCTCACCTGGGCCCCCATAAATGAGATTTATACAACGCTCCTGCCATTCAACCCTCCACTGGAACACTGGGGTGACCTCCCCGCCCCAGGCCTGCTTCTCCACTGTTGTCCACTGCTTAGCTAGGGCAGCCCAGGAGCATGGGCCTCTGGAGTCCCACAGTCTTCTTTTCCCGTCCTCCACGTTGGTCCTGCTGACGCCGTGTCTCCAAAACACCCCACTTTGTCCATTTTCCTGTATCCCCCTCCATGGCCCAAGGCCAGGCCTACAGGCTGTCTTGGCTTCTTAGTTGGACCTCTTGTTGCCTCCACCCCTGCCCAGAAAAGTCTCTGCTCCCATGGCAATTATAGACTTTTTTTTTTTTAATAAATGATTTATTTTAGAGCTGTTTTTGACTTACAGAATTATTGTGAAGATAGTACAGAATTCCTGTGTATCCCACACCTAACTTCCCCTATTATTAACACCTTACATTAATATGGAACATTTGTTACAATGAGTGAACTGATACTGGGACATTATATTTTATTTTTATTTTATTTATTTTTAAGATTTTATTTGACAGGAGGAGCAGCAGGCAGAGGGAGAAGCAGGCCCTCCGCGGAGCAGAGAGCGCGATGCGGGTCTCGATCCCAGGACCCCAGGATCATGATCTGAGCCGAAGGCAGAGGCTTTAACCCAGGAGCCCCCCAGGCCTTCCAGGACCCTGGGATCTTGACCTGAGCCAAAGGCAGACGCCCAACCGACTGAGCCCTCCAGGTGCTTCCAGGACATTGTTATTAAAGTCCATGCATTATTCAGATTTTCTCTGTTTTCCCTAATACCCTTTCTCTGCCTCCAGACTGCACGTTACATACAGTCCTCAGGCCTCCTGAGACTCCTCTGGGCGGAGAGTTTCTCGGATTTTCTTGCTGTTGATGACCGGGGCAATGTTGAGAACCGGTCAGGCGTGGGCAGAGAGACACAGTGAGAGAGGGAACACAAGCAGGGGGAGTGGGAGAGGGAGAAGCAGGCTTCCCGCCCAGCAGGGAGCCTGATGCGGGGCTAGATCCCAGGATTCTGGGATCGTGACCTGAACCGAAGGCAGACACTTAACTGCTGAGCCACCCAGGCGCCCCTGTCTCGTGTTTTTTCAAGGCTGGCTTGGGGGTGACAGCTTTAGGGAGGAACACAGAGGTGAAGCAGCCTGCTTGTCACACCAAGTCCAGGGCACATGCCATCAGCCTGACTCTTCACAGTGACGTTCACCTGGATCACCTGGCTGAGGTGGCCTCTGTCGGGTGTCTCCACCGCAAAGTCACTCTCTTCCCGGGGTTCTGGTGCTTTGCCTGGCGGAAGGAAGT
Source organism: Enhydra lutris kenyoni (assembly GCF_002288905.1). NCBI lineage: Eukaryota > Metazoa > Chordata > Mammalia > Carnivora > Mustelidae > Enhydra > Enhydra lutris. The sequence goes on along the minus strand of NW_019154094.1, from coordinate 2,376,946 downwards.
TACCACGCACAGCCCATACATACTGAAGGGATGGGGAGTCAGGCTTCCCCCCTGCACAAATTATTTTTAATTCCTCTCATCTCCCTGTTATCCTTCACATCAGTATGGATTCGTGGATATTTATTTTATACTTTGGGTTAAAATCTGATCTCACTTTATTGATTTTCCTACTCAAGTGATTTCAGCTTTGGCCATCAGAGGCTACTGGGTTGGTTCTCAGGGCTCTTTGACACTCCCCCATCACATCCGTGGTTTTCCCCTCTTAGCACCTCCTTACTTTGTCTTTACGAAATGCTTCATGCTCGTCTCCTATATTTCCTGCTCCAGTCCTAGAATCAGCCTTTTCTCCAAGAAGCAGCCTTTTGCCGGAGAATACAGTTGTCTCCCCTTTTGCACAGTGTGGTCACCCGCACTCCAGACACAGATGATAGCGCTTCTGACATACGGTCAGAAGGTCAACAGCAGCCTCACGCTATGTCACAAAGCCCAAGTCATTCACCTCGCTCCATGTCCTCACGTAGGCATTTTATCATCTCCCATCATCACAAGAAGGGTGAGTACACAAGATGAGAATTTGAGAGACAGACCACATTCACATAACTTCTATTATAATATTAATGTCATAATGTGCCTAATTTATAAATTAAACTTTAGCATAGGTATGTATAGGAAAAATCATAGTATAAATACAGGGTTCAGGGCTCTCCCTGGTTTCAGGCATCCGCTGGGGATCTTTTTTTTTTTTTTTTCTCAGATTTTATTTACTGGGGCGCCTGGGTGGCTCAATTGGTTAGGCAGCTGTCTTCGGCCCGGATCACAATCCGGGGTCCTGGGATCGAGCCCCTTGTTGGGCTTCCTGCTCAGCAGTGGGGGCTGCTTCTCTCTCTGCCTCTGCCTGCTGCTCCCCTGGCCTGTGCTCTCCTGCTGTCAAATAAAATCTTTAAAAAAAAAAAAAAAAAAAGAAAGAAAAGATTTTGTTTATTTGAGAGAGAGTGCACAAGCACGAGGAGGGTCAGAGGGAGAAGCAGACTCCCCGCTGAGCAGAGAGCCTGGTGTGGGACTCGATCTTGGGACTCCGGGATCAGGACCTGAGCTGAAGGCAGACGCTTTATGACTGAGCCACCCAGGCACTCCTCCACCGGGGATGTTGGAACATATTCTGCACAGATCAGAGGAACACTGCTGCGCTAACACAAACTGAGATCGGGGCATTCGTGTGCTGCTTGCTACTTCGGATCATTGCTTCTAGGCCTCACAGCTGACAGCAAGGACACAAAATGTGTCTATTACCTGCATATATACACACACCTGTAAATAGCTCCACACCTAACGGTCTGCATCTGAATTAAGTTACACATGAATTCATGCAGACGTCTCTACACCTCATCCATTAGCAAATGGATTCTTCTAGCCTCCTCCCCTTGCCTGTCTAGAACCTCCACCCCAAAGTGAAAAACCTGGCTCCCATCCTCCACCCACCCCGTTAACTTAATTGCTCCATTCCAGTGCACACTACGGTGGATCCAGGATGTCTACCTGGGCCCGTGGTGAGGGTTTCAGACAGGGATGGATCAACTTCCTCCCTAGCTCCAAACCCTCCTGTAGGGCTTGGCACCCTCAGTAAAGACACCATGCCCTCCCACAGCCCTCCAGGCCTGTGCACCCGGACACTGTGTACAACCCTGTCCTCGTCTCTCCCTGCCGGCTCACTGCTGACCTGACAAAATCAATCCCACCTCAGGGCCTTTGCCCCTGTTGTTCCCTTGGCTGCGGTGCTCTCCTCCCAGCTCTACATCTGACCACTAACTCAACTCTTAGTTTCTACACAGAAGCCCTGGTCAGGCTTCCTTCCAGTCCAATGCTGAACCCCCCCACCCCACCCCGCCCCAGGGTTACGGCATGGCTGGGAGTCATCCCTTCCCCCAAAAGGCTGGAAGCCTCGTGGGGGCCCTGGCAACACTCATATGGACCAAGTGTATTTACACTCACCATACACATCTCCCCCAAGCCCCAGGCAGGGGGAAGGGGGTGGCGGTGGTGATTCTTTTATTTTATAGGACAGGGTACTGAGTCTTGGGGACAAGAAGCTACTCTCTGAAGTCACACACCAAAGATATGTCAGAGACAAGAATTAACTCAGGTTCACTGGTGCCAAAGCGCCCACCCACCTTGACCTCAGATCCTAAAACAATGCTGAGGGGATGGGGAGTACGGGATGCAGAACTCTTTGTTGCAGAAGGAAACCTGGGGGTCCAGGCCAGTTTTCTTATTTCTGAGATGGGGGGGAGGGAGGGTCTGGGAGCACACAGAGAGGATAAGTAACATCCCTCAGGTCACCAGCAGTACAACCATTTCCTGAGCACCTACTATGTGCCAGGTGGGGGAAGGCACATACTCTGTGTAGGTGGGTGCCGGCCTTGACCTGTCCTGGCAGTGACCCAGACTATTACAGACTAGAAGGAAAGAGGAGGGTGACTTGCTGGTGGACAGGGTGGCATTTTAAAGGGAGCAGTTCAGGAAGAGCCAAAAGTGGGGGTGGGGGGAGTAGGTCAGAACCAGAGGGAGAACAGGGAGGGCTTCTTGGAGGAGGGGCCTTAGCAGGTGGGGCCTGGAAGATGAGAGCTTATCGCACTGTTCTTACAGGGAGAGGCAACCCTCCCCTCCTCCACCATTACCTCCTAAGAGCCCCGTTCTTCCCAGAAAAGCCCCCCAGCCTCCCCTGCCCCCTCCCCAGCCCCTTGAAGGGAAAGTCCCAGCTGCTCAGCGGGGTGTCTAGGCAGCTAGAGGGCTAGCCCCATCCCGCAGCCTCCCCTTGGGGAGCTTCAATATTACCAGTCTTCTTTCAGTTCCTTTAGAAGACCAAGCCTGGGCCTCTGTGGGTCCCCTGCCAGGTGTGCTCTCCCTCTTCCCCCAACAGTGGCTTAATCCTCTGCTTCCTCATGGGGCCTTTTCTCACCCCCAAGCGGCACATGGATCCTCCTCTGGCACCGTGCTCCCCCCCCAATCCCCACCCGACACTGTGGGTTGTTGTAGCCTCCTGTGTGACTCCCCCACTTGCCCATTTGCCCCGTGAGGGCAGCACCTAGCATGCTGGCTGATGCGTGGCCGGCTGGTGGGCATCCCAGGGAGAGGACACCGTGGGTGCAGAGGCCTTAAGTGTGATCTAAATGTCGCAGGAACATGGCAAAATCAGGGGGCAGCTGTGGCTCCGGCTCGGGGTATCAGGGAGGGGCTGCCCGTGAGCTGGCTGCGCAGAGTGGGTGCCCGGGCCAAGGTCGCACAGCTGGCTCCCGGCGCATGCTCCAGGCAGGGCCCCCAGGTGCTTCGGCTGCTGTGGGGATATTTTTAGTGCGCACTCAGGCAGAGGCTGGGCCAGACAGCTGTCAGGAGGGATTGGGGGAGAGGGAGGAAGTAGACAGAGAGAGAGAGAGAAAAAAAAAAAAAAAAAACCAAAGAGGAGAAAGCAGGAGAGGAGAAGAGGGAGACCCTAGGGCCAAGGCCTTCCAGCTATAAATGCCCTAGACCGGGAGCCGAGCTGGCACGTCACAGCCCACAGTTCAAATTGAGCCTACAGCAGTAGTCGAGTAGCAGTAGGCTCGCGCAGTGTTACTGGAATCCAGTCTTTTCCATCTGTGTTCAGCTCCAACGGCAGAGTTGTCCGAACTGAGAGCACAGGATCCATGACACTGAAAAAAATTCACTGTCTGGCTCTACAGAAAAAGTTTGCCAAACCCTGACCGAGACAAAACTGTCTTTGCTGGGGGCACTTGTCAGTAATGAGCTGATTTTCACCATTTCTGATTCTTCTCCCTTCAGGTACAAGGGAGGAGTGCATCTCAGCTCCTGAATCAGGCAGTCACGTGACCTGCTTTGGTCAAAGAAATGAGAGAAATGGGATGTCACTTCCTGGTAGTTAAGCCCTTAAGAACCCCTGCCTGATTCACCCTGTTCCCATCCCGCCTCGCCACCTGACGTTCTAGGTGGTAGGAGCCCTGTAATGCTGAGCGGAGTGACAGTGTTGAGAAACACAGCAACATCAGAATCAGAAGGGCAGGGAAAGATCCACCTGGTATTAAGGGCAAAACCCAGACCCACCCCACCCCCGTTTATTAAAATAAAAATACAAAGTGGAGTTCTTCCTAGGAATGTAAGGATAAATCAGTGTTAGAAAACCTACTAATAGTGCTTAAAAAAAAAGACAAACTTATCCTCCAGTGGTTCTTAACTTTATTTTGAGGCCCCATTATTAGCTGCAAAGAAGTTTAGACTCTATCTTCCTTGTGAATTAAAAGCTCTAATTTGAGGGGCGCCTGGGTGGCTCAGTTGGTTAAGTGGCTGCTTTGGGCTCACATCATAATCTCAGGGTCCTGGAATTGAGCCCCATTTGGGGCTTCCTGCTCAGCGGGGAGTCTGCTTCTCCCTCTGCCCCCCTCCCCCGCTTATGCTATCTGTCTCTCTCTCTTTAATAAATAAATAAAATCTTTAAAAAAATAAAAGCTCTAGTTTGATAATCCTTATTTCTAAAAATATATAATATAATTTTATTAATGTAGATCAGCTTTCTTATTTGCCAGGTTTTTCTCATCCCTTAAAATTTTCAGCATCTAAGCATACATGTTTAGATATTTCCTATAGATAGCTTCAAATTTTGAATTAAAAAAAGGTAACAGTCTACCTTTTGTCCTTTAGCTTGACCATTTACATTTATTGTAATTGCTGGCAAATTGTATGTATTTCCATGATCTTATTTTGGGCTACTGGAACCTCCTTTGCTATGGAAGAATTATTCTGGATTATTTTTCACTCCAATTTTTGCCCCCTAACAGTTTGGAAGTTATAGACTAGTTCTATTCTCTTAGTATTTACCATGACTATTAATATCTTCTACTCCACTCAACCGAGTACTATGTCCCACTCTCCTCAAACAATATAGGCACAGCTCAGAGATACTGTGGGTTCAGGTCCAGATACTGACCACAATAAAGCAAATATTCCAATAAAGCCAAACAAATGAATTTGTGGCCTCCCAGTGACTGTAAAAGTTACATTTGCACCATATGTAGTCCATTAACCATGCAATAGTGTTACGTCTAAACAACGCACATACCTTAATTAAAAATACTTTATTGCTAACAAATGCTAAACGTCATTTGAGCTTTCAGAGTTGTAGCCACGGATCACTAACAAATAGAATAAGAGTTTGAAATATTGCCAAGAATTACCAAAATGTGACAGAGACAGAGTGAGCATCTGCTGTTTGAAAAATGGCACTGGTAGACGTGCTCAACAGAGTTGCCTTCGATTTGTAGAAACGCAGTAAAATGAGACTGGCCTATACACAGATTTTAAAACCTTACTCAACTATTTTTTGCCCTTGTTGTCTCATGTAATTGGGACTTTAATCCTACACAGTGGACTTTACAGTTCTTGCTAATGAAGGTGATGTTCCTTCAGTTGCATTTCCCACCTTTCTGCTGTCTCCTCCTGCATGTCAACCCACCTCCCTGGTTCATTTTCTTTCTGCCCTAAACAGCTCCCTCAGCATTTTGTTCAGCGAGGGCCTTCCCTTCTCTGTCCTTCTCAAAAGATATTTCTGTTGTGTAAGCATCTCTGGGCTGCAGTTTTCTCTCAGAGCCTCTCCCAGCCTCCCTGGGTCCTGAGTTCTGGGCCGTGGGACTGAGAAGGCTCTCCAACGTCATTCTCGATTTCCTTGCTGCCTGTGGTTTTCAGTCCTGAATCAGCTGTTTTTTTATATACCTTGCTTATGTGGCTGGCTTTCTGAAACCTGGTAAATTGGTGTCTCTCATCCATTCTGGAAAGTTCTCCACCTTCATCCTCTTCAGAGTTTGCCTCTGCTCTCTCTCCATCTCTTAACCTCCCTTTTCTTCCCGTGTTTGGGAAATTCACCGCACTCCATCTTCTAGCTCACCAGTTTTCTCTTCGGCTAGCTCAAATCCACTGTCGGCCATGTCCAGTGTTCAAAGTCTCCACCATCTGCTAATTTCTCTTATTTCTATTTGGCTCTTCCACTAATGTCTTGTTCTTCACACTTCAGGATTAAACACACCAGTTCTGGGTCTGATGATGCCGACATTGGAGGTCTCTGCTGCCTTGTGTCCCCTGGCTCCCACACACAAGGACACACTATGACTTTGATGCTGGCTCATTCGCAGTTCCTGGGATGGGACTGGGGGAGTTCAAGGCTGGGGCTGAGGGCTCATCCAGCAGACCTCCACGGTCATCACCACCCTGGACAGCTTTAGACCGTTTTGTTCAATCAAGGCCTCTGGCCACGCAAGGAACGCTGGGAGTTGCACACTCCAGCAAGGTCACCATACACCAGGCTAGATTCTACCCCCTCTTCCTCCCTACAGCCAGGCTAGAGATAACCAAGTTTCCTTTCCATTCCTGGGAAAATCTTATTTTGATTTTGACTTCACCCTCTGAGGTCTTAACAGAGCCACCATACTGAAGGCCCAAGAAGACAGAAGACCAAACCCGCCTTGTCTAACACAGAAGCTGCTTCCTTCCTGGGGCTCCTGCCTAGGCTGACATTCTGGTCTCTGACAGCTCCTTACCCTCTGGTTGCTCACAGACACAGTAATCAAGACTTAACTCATTTTTATCCAGCAATTTTCATTGATTTTCTGGGAGGATCAGTTTGAGAATCTAGTCTACTATCCGGCCAAAAGCAGAAATTTTTTTTTTTAGGATTTTTTTTTACGTAATCTCCACACCCAACGTGGGGCTCAAACTCACAACCCTGAGATCAAGAGCCACGCGCTCTACCAACTAACCCAGCCAGGCGCCCCTGAACGTTTCTTACAGCATGTGTTTGGGCCCCCTCCGTGGACAATTTAGAACTCCAAAAAGAGTGAGCATGTGAAAACAGCTGGGAATTTAAGAAGGGAAAAAATAAAATTAAGGAGAAAGAACCTGCTGAGCAGCTATTAAGACACACAGGACTACACCAGGGAAATAGCCAGGAGAGGACCAGAAAAGCCGGTGACGGATTAGAGCAGATGCAAAAAACAGACGCCAGCACACTAGGGTCTTAACTCAATAGGGAGGAGGGAGCATTTCAAATCTGTACCCAGCCTGGGGACCATCCACTGGCTCTTTGGGCTGGGGCAACCCCTCCATCTCTCTTCATCCCTAAATAAGGCCTAGATGGATAAAAATAAAAGTTAAAATTATAAGCAGAGAGAAAAAAAAACAAACACGGGAGAATTTGTGCCAGCTGCAAGAACAGCCTCTCAAAGCATGAAAAGAAAGACATTTAAAAACGGTGGTTTGAAAACCATAAAAATAAAATGTTTACAGAAAAAGTGCTCATGAAATTGAGAGGTCGATCTGGTAAAAAAAGAAAAAAAAGCTCACCACAAAAAGCTTAATGGTTAAGATGGTAAATGTTAAGATGTTTTTTAATACAACTGAAAAAATTTTAAAGTGTGTTTTTTTAAAAGATTTATTTATTTGACAGACAGAGATCACAAGTAGGCAGAGAGGCAGGCGGAGAGAGAGGGAGAAGCAGGCTCCCCGCTGAGCAGAGAGCCCGATGTGGGGCTGGATCCCAGGACCCTGGGATCATGACCTGAGCTGAAGGCAGAGGCTTTAACCCACTGAGCCACTGAGGCGCCCCTTTTTAAAAGACTTTATTTGTCAGAGAGAGAGCGAGCACACGCACAAGCAGGGGGAGCAGCAGGCAGGAGGAGAAGCAGGCTCCCCACTGAGCAAGAAGCCCGATGCAGGGCTCGATCCCAGGACCTTGGAATCAGGACCTGAGCTGCAGGCAGACGCTTAACCAACTAAGCCACCCAGTCGTTCCTAAAAAGTATGTTTAAAAAACAGAATTATGATATATAAATGAGAAAAAGATACACATGTAAGAAAACAGTCGAAGCAGCCAATTACAGATAAACACATTTTAGAAAACCTGGTAATAAAACAAATGAAATGAGAAGGGGAGGCAGCACCTGTCACTCAACATTTGGCCGCAGTGAAACCTCTGGCCACGTGGCCTCACATATGCACAGTGACCCACCCTATGACCCGGGGCTGAGAAGTGCCCCCCTTACCTAGCAACAGGAAAAAGCCGGCAAGGGGCCATAGCCTGCGTGCCTGGCAGCAGAAGCAGCAGGTCTGACTGTCCCCACACCACATACCGGCTGGGCGCGACACCCGTACCCCCTTTCCTGTGAGTGGGTGATAGGCGGGTTCAGCAACAACCAAGTGGGTGCAGGGTCGCAGATCCAGGTCCCAGGTGCTGAGCAGCTCCCCGCAGACCGCTGCTCCCCCTTTCCCGGGGATGCAGCACTCTGAGCTGGGCCCTGACATCACCCACGGCACCCTGCTGAGTCCTGACCCCTCTCTGGGCTCTGGGGTGGGCTCTCCTGATGCCCTCTGCATTTCTCGACGGCCTGGCCCCGTCAAGTCCCAATATCCCACACGAGGACAGCCTGACAGCAGTTCAGCGGCTCCCACAAGGACAGTCAGGTCCCCCACACCAACCCGCCTGCTGCCACGCTGCCCGCTCTGGAATGAACCGTGTGCCCTCTGGGGCGTCTGGAATAAACCTATTTGCCGGCCACACGGGTAGATAAAGAGCCAGGCAGGCCTCCCTGCACTGAAGCTCCCTTGTTTGACAGGTCTTGGTTTCCCTTTCTTTCTTTAAGATTTTATTTATTTATTTGTTTATTTGACAGAAAGAAGCCGGCTCCCAGCTGAGCAAGCAGCCCAACACAGGGCTCGATCCCAGGACCCCAGGGTCATGGCCCGAGCTGAAGCAGACGCTGAACCCACTGAGCCACCCAGGCGTCCCTTGGTTGGTTTTAAGAACTGGCCTTTGGGACCACTTGTTTTTTTCCCTTCTGGCGCTTTAAATTCCCACTCCCGTGGTTTATGGTTAGCACTAAGCAACGAGCCCTGGGAACCCCAGGCTCCCATCCTGGACCCCAACAGAAGCAGAGCCCAACCAGTGACCACATGGCCCCGTGTCTGTTCCCCGCCCTCTCACTGTGTGGCGCGGGGGGTGAGGGGGGTGTCACCCTGCGGTCTCCAGGTCCTGTCAGTAAGAAACCTTTATTTTTTTCAGTTTTCTGATGGTTGTTGCTGAAGGGGGAGCAACCACAAGGGCCAGGCCAACCAGACACTGGACACTGGCCAGCTGAGATCTAACCAGTTCAAGCCCCCTCCCCCCAATTCCAATGTTTAAGCCCGACTCCCCATCCTGATGGTGTCTGCGAATACGGGGGTTCTGGGGGAGTATCAGGTAGTGGAAGGGGGGGCTCGCAATGGGATTCATGCTCTCCTAAGAAGGGGGTATGAGAGAACATGCCCCCAAACCCCCTCCCTCTCCACATGAGCACAGGGCCAGGAGGCGGCCAGGAGTCCTAGCCAGGACGCCTCCTCACCAGAGCCCGACCGAGCCGGCACCCCGACTCCCGGCTCCAGGGCTGTGAGAAACAAGCGAGTCCTCGGTGGAAGACCCACCACAGCCGCAAGTGGTGTCTCGGGCCACCGCAGCCAGGGAAGGGAGCCCCGTGCTGACCGCCTCCTCCAGGGCCGCCATCACAAAGCACAACAGCAGTTCCTTCTCATGCACTTCTGGAGGCTGAACTCTGAAATCAATGTTCCTTTAGAAAATTCTAGGGGGGGACCACCCCTCACCACTCCCAACTTCGGGAGGCTCCAGTGAGGGCCACAGGCTCTGCCTCCATCTCCATGTGGCCTTCCTCTCTCAGTGTCACCTCTTTTGTCTCTTACGAGGACAACTGTCATTGGATTTAGGGCCCATCCAGATAATCCCAAGATCCTTCACTTAATTCCATCTCTCTACTCAGTCCCACTCATGAACATCGGGTGACAGGACAGATGCATGCTTTCTAGGTTGCTGTCTAAGCCAGTGCACGTGGCACCTTCTCTAACGTTAAGTTCTAGGTCTCCCCACACGGGCAGGGGGTGGGCAAGGAAGGGGGATCTTTCAGGAATTGATGTCTTGTAACCTTTGGGTTTCCAATTCTTAAGACCTCTCTGTCGCGTGGGACTCTCTTGCCATGACATCGACCATCTCTAGAAATGGAGAGGAAACTGTTTTCCCAGGTTTGGAGCTTAGAGCCTTGGATTCAAATCTCACCCAGTCACAGACCCACGCGTGTGATGGAGGTCCAGCAGCTACCCAGGGGAACCAGCTTCCCCACTGGGAAAATCAGCCCCTCACGGTCAGCAGCACACAGCAGCCGCTGGTGGTCCCTGCCCAAGAGGCCCACCCACCCCTGGGCCTGTGTCCTTCCATCCGCAACATGGAGGCCGGAGCGTGCCTCACCTGGGGGCTCCTGCAGCTGCCCCTGAACTGGGAGGCCAGCAGAGTGGCAATGACACCCCCGGACGCCACCAAGTCTCCTGTCAGCAGAAGGAATGAAGGCTACAGCCGAGTGGGGTACCTGGTTTATTTCTGATGCGGGGGACTCTCAGGCAGTGGTCGACTCCGGGCTGAGGGGCTGGGTGGCGGGCACGGGGCTAGAACTCCACCTTGCAGGCGGGGAAGGCCTCGTCCTGCATGGACACGGTGCTGTTGCTGCCCAGCACGGTGATGCCCAGAGCCTGGTGCCGTGCGTGCGTCTCCTCATACCACTCGTGCATTGCCACCGAGTCGAAGGTGGGGATCAGGGTCACCTGCGGGTGGGACAGACGGCCCGGAGGTGAGGGAAAGCACCCTTGGCCCTCCTGGCCCGGAGCCCCAGCTCCACTCCTGGGACCTCAGGCCCTCCTCCTCTGAGCATGTTTGCTCAGCTTTCCCTCTCCCCCACCCAGATGTCTGTAGCTGGGGGCCAGCCCAGCCCTGAAGTCCCTCCTCTTCTCTGCAGCACCCAGGGGAAGGGAGCCTCTCACGACACAAGACGCCAGGCCTCCCTCCAGCTCCTCCCCTGCACCAGCCAGGTTTGCTCCACCGCCCTGCCCTGCGCCTGGGACCCTCCCTCCAGGCTCCCTCCAGTCTGCGGGGCTCCCGCGAGGCTGGGTGCCAGCCCGCTCACAGGCAGCACGAGGGCCAGGAAGCTCCTGCTTCCACCCAAACTTGTCTCCTGCTCCAAGGCTCTGCCTCAAGGCTTCCTCTGAGGACAAACGCAGCCCAAAGGCTCCACATTCCAATCTGTCAGCCGCAGGGACACCCCGCCTGTTCCTCCCGACCTAGCGCCGCCCCCAGGCTGCTGCTGACAGACCAGGTGGATGCAGCAGGAACAGAGTCCTGGGAGCAGGGGGGCCTCCGCGCCTGCGTTCACTTCCGTGGCCCTGGGGGCACAGCTGAGTCTCTCTGAGCCCCACTCCCTCTGCAGATGGCTGAGGGTCGCACAAACCTCATAAGATGACGTTCAACGGGAAGGTTGCAGGAGGCGTGGACCCAACCTTCTGCCAAGACTGCCTGAGGCCCTGGAGTAGTCACGCACCTGGAGGTCACGGTCCCACTGCTGCTTGCCAGCCAGGAGGGCGTCCAGGACAGCCCGCATGCCCTCTTCCTTACGCTGGTCCTGGCCACTGATGACGTAGCAGAGCGCACGAACCCGCCGGAAGAACTCCTCGTCCAGCAGCCGGGCGCTGCTCCCGCTGGGCAGGTAGGCCAGGTCAAGGTAGACGGGGGAGCCAGGAGGGGCTGCCGACCCACCTGGTCGGCTGCCAGCTGACCCTGCAGGTGAGAAGGACGATGTCAGTCCTGAGCTCCTGGATCCAGGAAGGAGCCGAGCCCCAGCTCCCCCTACACCTCTCCAAGTGGTTCCCTCCTCAGAAGAAGGCCTGTTCTCACTATCTTATAGTTGATAAGCTCTCTCTGGTGTGGACAGTTACTCAGTGAGCTCTGCAGATACCCCTGGTCATATCCTCAGGGGCTAGTCCCTGGGTGCAGATACCCAGGGCCAAAGGTAAGGAGGGTAGGACGGGGCAACCAGGGATGGCTTCCTGGAAGAGGAGGTATTAGAGCTTTGGCTCCCAAAGCAACCGATACCTAGAACAATGTGCTGCTTCTGCAGCATCCACCTGTTCAACTACTCAAGTGGCCTTTATCGAGCCTTCCTGGCCAATATGCACTGAGGACATAGCAGTAAGCAAGAGAGACGAAAATCCCTGCCGCCAAGGGCAATGGGAAGACAGAGTGGGTGTGGGAGGGACAGAACTACAAGAGAAAGAGCCAGGACGTGGCATGGCTCTCAGAGCCTCATCCATGGTCTTGAATCCAGAGTCTCGGTGAAGGGGGATGAGGCCCCCAGTCCTCAGTGTGTCTCATAAGCAACTGACTGAGGACACACCTGGATGTGAGGCCCAGGAAAGCAGCCAGATGCTTGGCACCCTATGATCACACACACCGCCCAGCTCAGCGTGTGGGTCCAGAGGGCTGCCAAGGCATTTGCAGAATGAATGACTCCCCCAGCTCTGGGCACGCAGCACACCTCACTCACTGCTGGGAACAGCGGCGGTGAGGATCTTAAGACTCAGGAAGAGAAGCCCCTATGGCGACGGGAGGCTCACGGGAGAGAGGAGCCATGGAGGCAGAAGAGCGAAGGGAAGCCGCAGGGGAGCGGGACAGGGGCAGAGCGGGGCCCTCCGCACCGCCTGCTGTCGTCCATGCAGTTCTACCAGACGCCCGTCCGGTTACATCCTCGGCTGTTCTTCTGCCACGGCGCAGAGTCGAGTTGTTGGGACAGAGGCCATCTGGCCTGCAGAGCTGAAAACGTTCATATTCTGGCTCTTTTGAGGCGCAGTTCACGGACACTAGCACAGAGGGTCCGTCTGTCCAAGGTGGTAGGAGAAGGAGACCCCAAGTGGCCAAATGGCCCGGCAGACCGGGCCCTGGAGGACTCCCAGCCTCCAGGTGCTAGCCCAGCCCCACAGGCCCGGGGAGCCACCTGCCACCGTGCTGGGGACCCTTGACCTTCCAAATCTCACAAGGGCTCCTCAGGTGCCTCCCTTGGAATGTGCCCAACAAGGGTAAGAAGTGGCAGCTCAGGTGGGCACTGAGGCTAGGAGCCAACGAAAGGCCACGGGTCGAGAGAAGCCAGAGCCATGGTCAGGGACACCCAGGCACCTGGAACAGGTGAGCAAGCATGCAGGGACACGAGCTTGAGCTATGATCACTGCCAGCCATCATCACTGCTCTCCCATGAGCCCCTGGGTCCTTCTGCGGTGTCACCAACCACTGCAACGTGACGGGCACGCGCTGAGATGAGCAGGGGCTGCAGAACACATGTGAGCACCCAGGGCTTTTTTTTTTTTTTTAAAGACTTATTTATTTTGGAGAGAGAAAGAGAGAGAGCACAAGCATGAGTAGAGGGAGTGGCAGGCAGAGGCAGAGGGAGTGGCAGGCGAAGCAGGCTCCCAGCTGAGCAAGGAGCCCCATATGGGACTCGATCCCAGGACCCCAAGATCATGACCTGAGCCGAAGACACGCTTAACTGAGCCACCCAGGCGCCCCCAGGCATCCAGGACCTGGTGTGGCAACAGGAAGCAGAACTAGCTAGTAATTTTTCATATCGATGACACGCTGGAATATTCTGATAGAGCGGTAGGTAGGACAGAGTGAACTCAGCAGGATTCGGGGATGACGATGCAGCAGGAAACGGCGGGAATTTGCCTTTTGACCCAGAGGACAGGACAGTCGCGCCGGCAGCCCCTCCCCAACTTACATTGCCCGACTTACATGAGACTGAGAGACTGGGAACATTTTCTCTCCTTTTCTCCCTCCCACCTCCCTTCCTTTTTCGCTTTTTTCTTTCCCCCTTTTGGGAGCCAGACATGCAAGGACTAAGTCATTCAAAAGCCACTGCGCTGAATCACTGTTATCGTACACCTGAAACTGATGTAACACCAAATGTTAACTAGATTGGCATTAAAATAAAAAACTTAATAAAAAAAAAAAAGCCACTCTGTATACAGGGGATTTAGCGTAGTCCTCACAAACGCAGGAGAAAGGTACAGGCTCAGAGAGGACTTGAGAAGACTCTCCATTCCCCTGCAGACTGACCTCCAGCACGGAAGCAGCACCCAGCATCAACCAGAGAAGCCATGTAAACCTCCCCCTGGGGAAGGGGGAGATCTGGATCTCTGGAGTTAACACACTATTAAATCTGAATGTCCAGTTTCCAGCAACAGCAACAACCACAAGGCATAAAAAGAAACAGGAGAAGTACAGCCTATTCAAAGGGAAAAAAAGAAAAAAAAAGTCAACGGAAACCAGAAAGGCCTGATGGCAGGCTTACTGGACAAGAACTTGAAAGCAACGGTCTTAAAGATGCTCTCAGAAAGAAAGGAAGACATGCAAGACAACGTTGCACAAACGAAACAAATGTCACCGAGGACACAGAAAACACAGAAATAAACCCAAAAGAAATTCTGTAGCTGAAAAGTACAATAACTGAAATGAAAATTCACCAGAGGAATTCAATTCATGATTCCAACAGTGATTTTTGATGATAGGATGAGAGCAATTATCAAGTCCGAGGAACGCGGAGAGATGACGGAAGAAAGTGAGCAGCAGCTTCGGGGACTTTTAGGACCCCATTAAAAGGGCCAACACGCACATGGAGTCCCAGGACAGAAAAGAGCAGAATGAATTTTTGAAGAAATAACGGCCCCAAACTTTCCACAGTTGATCAAAGGTGTTAATATAAACGTCCAAAAAGCTCAACAAATTCCAAGTGGGATGACCTCAAAGAGATCCACAGTGAGACCCACTATAATCTGACTGCTGAAAGACAAAGAGGGAATCCCTTTGAGGGAAAGCAGAGATAAAGGGAAAGTTTATACCTAAAAATGTTTATATTAAAAAAGAAGGGGTCACCTGGGTGGCTCAGTGGGTTAAGCCTCTGCCTTCGGCTCAGGTCATGATCTCAGGGTCCTGGGATCGAGCCCCGCATCGGGCTCTCTGCTCACCGGTGAGCCTGGTTCCCCCTCACTCTGCCTGCCTCTCTGCCCACCTGTGATCCCCACCCCTCCCCTTAAAAATAAAAAAAAATAAAAAAAAAAAAAAAAAAAGATCTTTTGGGGTGCCTGGGTGGCTCAGTGGGTTGAGCCTCTGTCTTTAGCTCAGGTCATGATTCTCAGGGTCCTGGGATCAATCCCCGCACCGGGCTCTCCGCTCGGCGGGGAGACTGCTTCCCCCACTCTCTGCCTGCCTCTCTGCCCACTTGTGATCTCTCTCTCTCTCTCTGCCAAATAAATAAAATCTTTAAAAAAAAAAAAAAAAAAAGATCTCAACATGACAACCTTTCACCCCAAGGAACTAGAAAAAGAACAAAAGGAAAGCTAGCCAAAAAAAACAAAATGATAAAGAGAAGAGCAGAGATTTTAAAAATTGAGACTAGAAAAACACAAAAGATAATCAACAAAAGCAAAAGTTGGTTCTTGACAGCCCTTTAGCTAGACTAAGAAAAAAGAGCAAAGACTCAGAAGTAAAAGTGGGGACACTACTACCGACTCTACAGATATAAAAAGCATTATGAGAGTATTGTGAACAGCTGTACAACCAACAAACTGGATGACCTAGAGAAAATTACACAGATTCCTAGAAACACGAAACCTACCAAGACCAAATCACAAAGAAACAGAAAAGCTGAACAGATTATTGTTAGTAAGGAGACCGAATCAGTAATTAAAACCCTTCTTGGCTTCACTAAGTTTCCACCAAACATTTAAAGGAGAACTAACATCGATCCTTCTCAAACTTTACCAAAACCACTAAAGAACAGGGAACACATCTAATTCATCCATGAGGCCAGTGATACCAAGGTCAAAGACATTATGAAGAAAATTACAGACCAATATCTCTTATTAACCTTGATGCAAAAATCTTAGCAAGCAAATATTAGCAAGCCAAATTCAGCAGCATATTAAAAGGATCAGACACTGTGATCACGCAGGATTTATCCCTGGGATGCATGGTTCAACACATCAAAAAGGAAAAAAAAAAAAAAGAAGAAAGAAAAGAAAAGAAAAATCAATGTAGGCCCATGTTGGGTGTAGAGATTACTTGAAAATAAAATCTTTTTTTGTTTGTTTTTAAGAATTTATTTATTTTTTTGAGAGAGTGAGAGTGAAAAAGCACAGCAGGGGTGGGGCGCGCAGCCCCCCACCCCCAGTTTGCCATCCCTCGTGCCCCGCCGCGCCTTTGCCCCCAGTGGCCTCCGGGGCTACCGGGCGCGGTGTGCATGAAGGGCTGCGCGGACCAGGGTATGGGGGGGGGTCCCGGGGATAGCACTCACCTCCCGAGCTCTGGCCGAGCCCCGCGCCCGCCGCCACCTGCGGCTCGGTCTCTGACACCCGAGCCCGCCCCGCCCCTACCTCCGCGGTTGCGGCGCGGCTGCCGCCTGGCTCCGCCCTCGGGGCGTGGCGTCCAGAGTCCCCACCCACAAGACGCCTCCCGGAGGCAGGGGCGGGCTTGGAGTACGCGCGGCCAGCCATTGGGCCATTTAGAAGCTCCTTCAGTCCCGCGAGCTGATTGGTTGATCCAGAAACCAGGCAATTTATTACCCCTCCTTCCACCACCCGCAGTGTATTTGCATAAGTTAAAGTAGCAGGCTCATCTTCCGCCACCTGAGACCCAGAGGGAGGGGGAAGGGGTGATTACAGTTTATTGAGGTCCCACTGTGTGCCAGGCACTATACTGGGCTCATGTGCTGTCCCCCCCCACCCCAAAACTTGCGGGCGGGACGTTATCGATTCCCATTTTACAGGTGGAGAAACAGACACCGGAAAGACAAGAACTTGCCAGGAGGCCACACAGCAAGTCCACATCCTTGAAGGCAGTCTTGGGATCTGGCCCCAGGGCTGGGAAGAAATACCCCAAGAATGCTATCTTGTCACAAATCAGAAAAGCTTCCATCTCTCTCACCTGGGCCCCCATAAATGAGATTTATACAACGCTCCTGCCATTCAACCCTCCACTGGAACACTGGGGTGACCTCCCCGCCCCAGGCCTGCTTCTCCACTGTTGTCCACTGCTTAGCTAGGGCAGCCCAGGAGCATGGGCCTCTGGAGTCCCACAGTCTTCTTTTCCCGTCCTCCACGTTGGTCCTGCTGACGCCGTGTCTCCAAAACACCCCACTTTGTCCATTTTCCTGTATCCCCCTCCATGGCCCAAGGCCAGGCCTACAGGCTGTCTTGGCTTCTTAGTTGGACCTCTTGTTGCCTCCACCCCTGCCCAGAAAAGTCTCTGCTCCCATGGCAATTATAGACTTTTTTTTTTTTAATAAATGATTTATTTTAGAGCTGTTTTTGACTTACAGAATTATTGTGAAGATAGTACAGAATTCCTGTGTATCCCACACCTAACTTCCCCTATTATTAACACCTTACATTAATATGGAACATTTGTTACAATGAGTGAACTGATACTGGGACATTATATTTTATTTTTATTTTATTTATTTTTAAGATTTTATTTATTTGACAGGAGGAGCAGCAGGCAGAGGGAGAAGCAGGCCCTCCGCGGAGCAGAGAGCGCGATGCGGGTCTCGATCCCAGGACCCCAGGATCATGATCTGAGCCGAAGGCAGAGGCTTTAACCCAGGAGCCCCCCAGGCCTTCCAGGACCCTGGGATCTTGACCTGAGCCAAAGGCAGACGCCCAACCGACTGAGCCCTCCAGGTGCTTCCAGGACATTGTTATTAAAGTCCATGCATTATTCAGATTTTCTCTGTTTTCCCTAATACCCTTTCTCTGCCTCCAGACTGCACGTTACATACAGTCCTCAGGCCTCCTGAGACTCCTCTGGGCGGAGAGTTTCTCGGATTTTCTTGCTGTTGATGACCGGGGCAATGTTGAGAACCGGTCAGGCGTGGGCAGAGAGACACAGTGAGAGAGGGAACACAAGCAGGGGGAGTGGGAGAGGGAGAAGCAGGCTTCCCGCCCAGCAGGGAGCCTGATGCGGGGCTAGATCCCAGGATTCTGGGATCGTGACCTGAACCGAAGGCAGACACTTAACTGCTGAGCCACCCAGGCGCCCCTGTCTCGTGTTTTTTCAAGGCTGGCTTGGGGGTGACAGCTTTAGGGAGGAACACAGAGGTGAAGCAGCCTGCTTGTCACACCAAGTCCAGGGCACATGCCATCAGCCTGACTCTTCACAGTGACGTTCACCTGGATCACCTGGCTGAGGTGGCCTCTGTCGGGTGTCTCCACCGCAAAGTCACTCTCTTCCCGGGGTTCTGGTGCTTTGCCTGGCGGAAGGAAGTTACCACGCACAGCCCATACATACTGAAGGGATGGGGAGTCAGGCTTCCCCCCTGCACAAATTATTTTTAATTCCTCTCATCTCCCTGTTATCCTTCACATCAGTATGGATTCGTGGATATTTATTTTATACTTTGGGTTAAAATCTGATCTCACTTTATTGATTTTCCTACTCAAGTGATTTCAGCTTTGGCCATCAGAGGCTACTGGGTTGGTTCTCAGGGCTCTTTGACACTCCCCCATCACATCCGTGGTTTTCCCCTCTTAGCACCTCCTTACTTTGTCTTTACGAAATGCTTCATGCTCGTCTCCTATATTTCCTGCTCCAGTCCTAGAATCAGCCTTTTCTCCAAGAAGCAGCCTTTTGCCGGAGAATACAGTTGTCTCCCCTTTTGCACAGTGTGGTCACCCGCACTCCAGACACAGATGATAGCGCTTCTGACATACGGTCAGAAGGTCAACAGCAGCCTCACGCTATGTCACAAAGCCCAAGTCATTCACCTCGCTCCATGTCCTCACGTAGGCATTTTATCATCTCCCATCATCACAAGAAGGGTGAGTACACAAGATGAGAATTTGAGAGACAGACCACATTCACATAACTTCTATTATAATATTAATGTCATAATGTGCCTAATTTATAAATTAAACTTTAGCATAGGTATGTATAGGAAAAATCATAGTATAAATACAGGGTTCAGGGCTCTCCCTGGTTTCAGGCATCCGCTGGGGATCTTTTTTTTTTTTTTTTCTCAGATTTTATTTACTGGGGCGCCTGGGTGGCTCAATTGGTTAGGCAGCTGTCTTCGGCCCGGATCACAATCCGGGGTCCTGGGATCGAGCCCCTTGTTGGGCTTCCTGCTCAGCAGTGGGGGCTGCTTCTCTCTCTGCCTCTGCCTGCTGCTCCCCTGGCCTGTGCTCTCCTGCTGTCAAATAAAATCTTTAAAAAAAAAAAAAAAAAAAGAAAGAAAAGATTTTGTTTATTTGAGAGAGAGTGCACAAGCACGAGGAGGGTCAGAGGGAGAAGCAGACTCCCCGCTGAGCAGAGAGCCTGGTGTGGGACTCGATCTTGGGACTCCGGGATCAGGACCTGAGCTGAAGGCAGACGCTTTATGACTGAGCCACCCAGGCACTCCTCCACCGGGGATGTTGGAACATATTCTGCACAGATCAGAGGAACACTGCTGCGCTAACACAAACTGAGATCGGGGCATTCGTGTGCTGCTTGCTACTTCGGATCATTGCTTCTAGGCCTCACAGCTGACAGCAAGGACACAAAATGTGTCTATTACCTGCATATATACACACACCTGTAAATAGCTCCACACCTAACGGTCTGCATCTGAATTAAGTTACACATGAATTCATGCAGACGTCTCTACACCTCATCCATTAGCAAATGGATTCTTCTAGCCTCCTCCCCTTGCCTGTCTAGAACCTCCACCCCAAAGTGAAAAACCTGGCTCCCATCCTCCACCCACCCCGTTAACTTAATTGCTCCATTCCAGTGCACACTACGGTGGATCCAGGATGTCTACCTGGGCCCGTGGTGAGGGTTTCAGACAGGGATGGATCAACTTCCTCCCTAGCTCCAAACCCTCCTGTAGGGCTTGGCACCCTCAGTAAAGACACCATGCCCTCCCACAGCCCTCCAGGCCTGTGCACCCGGACACTGTGTACAACCCTGTCCTCGTCTCTCCCTGCCGGCTCACTGCTGACCTGACAAAATCAATCCCACCTCAGGGCCTTTGCCCCTGTTGTTCCCTTGGCTGCGGTGCTCTCCTCCCAGCTCTACATCTGACCACTAACTCAACTCTTAGTTTCTACACAGAAGCCCTGGTCAGGCTTCCTTCCAGTCCAATGCTGAACCCCCCCACCCCACCCCGCCCCAGGGTTACGGCATGGCTGGGAGTCATCCCTTCCCCCAAAAGGCTGGAAGCCTCGTGGGGGCCCTGGCAACACTCATATGGACCAAGTGTATTTACACTCACCATACACATCTCCCCCAAGCCCCAGGCAGGGGGAAGGGGGTGGCGGTGGTGATTCTCTTATTTTATAGGACAGGGTACTGAGTCTTGGGGACAAGAAGCTACTCTCTGAAGTCACACACCAAAGATATGTCAGAGACAAGAATTAACTCAGGTTCACTGGTGCCAAAGCGCCCACCCACCTTGACCTCAGATCCTAAAACAATGCTGAGGGGATGGGGAGTACGGGATGCAGAACTCTTTGTTGCAGAAGGAAACCTGGGGGTCCAGGCCAGTTTTCTTATTTCTGAGATGGGGGGGAGGGAGGGTCTGGGAGCACACAGAGAGGATAAGTAACATCCCTCAGGTCACCAGCAGTACAACCATTTCCTGAGCACCTACTATGTGCCAGGTGGGGGAAGGCACATACTCTGTGTAGGTGGGTGCCGGCCTTGACCTGTCCTGGCAGTGACCCAGACTATTACAGACTAGAAGGAAAGAGGAGGGTGACTTGCTGGTGGACAGGGTGGCATTTTAAAGGGAGCAGTTCAGGAAGAGCCAAAAGTGGGGGTGGGGGGAGTAGGTCAGAACCAGAGGGAGAACAGGGAGGGCTTCTTGGAGGAGGGGCCTTAGCAGGTGGGGCCTGGAAGATGAGAGCTTATCGCACTGTTCTTACAGGGAGAGGCAACCCTCCCCTCCTCCACCATTACCTCCTAAGAGCCCCGTTCTTCCCAGAAAAGCCCCCCAGCCTCCCCTGCCCCATCCCCAGCCCCTTGAAGGGAAAGTCCCAGCTGCTCAGCGGGGTGTCTAGGCAGCTAGAGGGCTAGCCCCATCCCGCAGCCTCCCCTTGGGGAGCTTCAATATTACCAGTCTTCTTTCAGTTCCTTTAGAAGACCAAGCCTGGGCCTCTGTGGGTCCCCTGCCAGGTGTGCTCTCCCTCTTCCCCCAACAGTGGCTTAATCCTCTGCTTCCTCATGGGGCCTTTTCTCACCCCCAAGCGGCACATGGATCCTCCTCTGGCACCGTGCTCCCCCCCAATCCCCACCCGACACTGTGGGTTGTTGTAGCCTCCTGTGTGACTCCCCCACTTGCCCATTTGCCCCGTGAGGGCAGCACCTAGCATGCTGGCTGATGCGTGGCCGGCTGGTGGGCATCCCAGGGAGAGGACACCGTGGGTGCAGAGGCCTTAAGTGTGATCTAAATGTCGCAGGAACATGGCAAAATCAGGGGGCAGCTGTGGCTCCGGCTCGGGGTATCAGGGAGGGGCTGCCCGTGAGCTGGCTGCGCAGAGTGGGTGCCCGGGCCAAGGTCGCACAGCCGGCTCCCGGCGCATGCTCCAGGCAGGGCCCCCAGGTGCTTCGGCTGCTGTGGGGATATTTTTAGTGCGCACTCAGGCAGAGGCTGGGCCAGACAGCTGTCAGGAGGGATTGGGGGAGAGGGAGGAAGTAGACAGAGAGAGAGAGAGAAAAAAAAAAAAAAAAAACCAAAGAGGAGAAAGCAGGAGAGGAGAAGAGGGAGACCCTAGGGCCAAGGCCTTCCAGCTATAAATGCCCTAGACCGGGAGCCGAGCTGGCACGTCACAGCCCACAGTTCAAATTGAGCCTACAGCAGTAGTCGAGTAGCAGTAGGCTCGCGCAGTGTTACTGGAATCCAGTCTTTTCCATCTGTGTTCAGCTCCAACGGCAGAGTTGTCCGAACTGAGAGCACAGGATCCATGACACTGAAAAAAATTCACTGTCTGGCTCTACAGAAAAAGTTTGCCAAACCCTGACCGAGACAAAACTGTCTTTGCTGGGGGCACTTGTCAGTAATGAGCTGATTTTCACCATTTCTGATTCTTCTCCCTTCAGGTACAAGGGAGGAGTGCATCTCAGCTCCTGAATCAGGCAGTCACGTGACCTGCTTTGGTCAAAGAAATGAGAGAAATGGGATGTCACTTCCTGGTAGTTAAGCCCTTAAGAACCCCTGCCTGATTCACCCTGTTCCCATCCCGCCTCGCCACCTGACGTTCTAGGTGGTAGGAGCCCTGTAATGCTGAGCGGAGTGACAGTGTTGAGAAACACAGCAACATCAGAATCAGAAGGGCAGGGAAAGATCCACCTGGTATTAAGGGCAAAACCCAGACCCACCCCACCCCCGTTTATTAAAATAAAAATACAAAGTGGAGTTCTTCCTAGGAATGTAAGGATAAATCAGTGTTAGAAAACCTACTAATAGTGCTTAAAAAAAAAGACAAACTTATCCTCCAGTGGTTCTTAACTTTATTTTGAGGCCCCATTATTAGCTGCAAAGAAGTTTAGACTCTATCTTCCTTGTGAATTAAAAGCTCTAATTTGAGGGGCGCCTGGGTGGCTCAGTTGGTTAAGTGGCTGCTTTGGGCTCACATCATAATCTCAGGGTCCTGGAATTGAGCCCCATTTGGGGCTTCCTGCTCAGCGGGGAGTCTGCTTCTCCCTCTGCCCCCCTCCCCCGCTTATGCTATCTGTCTCTCTCTCTTTAATAAATAAATAAAATCTTTAAAAAAATAAAAGCTCTAGTTTGATAATCCTTATTTCTAAAAATATATAATATAATTTTATTAATGTAGATCAGCTTTCTTATTTGCCAGGTTTTTCTCATCCCTTAAAATTTTCAGCATCTAAGCATACATGTTTAGATATTTCCTATAGATAGCTTCAAATTTTGAATTAAAAAAAGGTAACAGTCTACCTTTTGTCCTTTAGCTTGACCATTTACATTTATTGTAATTGCTGGCAAATTGTATGTATTTCCATGATCTTATTTTGGGCTACTGGAACCTCCTTTGCTATGGAAGAATTATTCTGGATTATTTTTCACTCCAATTTTTGCCCCCTAACAGTTTGGAAGTTATAGACTAGTTCTATTCTCTTAGTATTTACCATGACTATTAATATCTTCTACTCCACTCAACCGAGTACTATGTCCCACTCTCCTCAAACAATATAGGCACAGCTCAGAGATACTGTGGGTTCAGGTCCAGATACTGACCACAATAAAGCAAATATTCCAATAAAGCCAAACAAATGAATTTGTGGCCTCCCAGTGACTGTAAAAGTTACATTTGCACCATATGTAGTCCATTAACCATGCAATAGTGTTACGTCTAAACAACGCACATACCTTAATTAAAAATACTTTATTGCTAACAAATGCTAAACGTCATTTGAGCTTTCAGAGTTGTAGCCACGGATCACTAACAAATAGAATAAGAGTTTGAAATATTGCCAAGAATTACCAAAATGTGACAGAGACAGAGTGAGCATCTGCTGTTTGAAAAATGGCACTGGTAGACGTGCTCAACAGAGTTGCCTTCGATTTGTAGAAACGCAGTAAAATGAGACTGGCCTATACACAGATTTTAAAACCTTACTCAACTATTTTTTGCCCTTGTTGTCTCATGTAATTGGGACTTTAATCCTACACAGTGGACTTTACAGTTCTTGCTAATGAAGGTGATGTTCCTTCAGTTGCATTTCCCACCTTTCTGCTGTCTCCTCCTGCATGTCAACCCACCTCCCTGGTTCATTTTCTTTCTGCCCTAAACAGCTCCCTCAGCATTTTGTTCAGCGAGGGCCTTCCCTTCTCTGTCCTTCTCAAAAGATATTTCTGTTGTGTAAGCATCTCTGGGCTGCAGTTTTCTCTCAGAGCCTCTCCCAGCCTCCCTGGGTCCTGAGTTCTGGGCCGTGGGACTGAGAAGGCTCTCCAACGTCATTCTCGATTTCCTTGCTGCCTGTGGTTTTCAGTCCTGAATCAGCTGTTTTTTTATATACCTTGCTTATGTGGCTGGCTTTCTGAAACCTGGTAAATTGGTGTCTCTCATCCATTCTGGAAAGTTCTCCACCTTCATCCTCTTCAGAGTTTGCCTCTGCTCTCTCTCCATCTCTTAACCTCCCTTTTCTTCCCGTGTTTGGGAAATTCACCGCACTCCATCTTCTAGCTCACCAGTTTTCTCTTCGGCTAGCTCAAATCCACTGTCGGCCATGTCCAGTGTTCAAAGTCTCCACCATCTGCTAATTTCTCTTATTTCTATTTGGCTCTTCCACTAATGTCTTGTTCTTCACACTTCAGGATTAAACACACCAGTTCTGGGTCTGATGATGCCGACATTGGAGGTCTCTGCTGCCTTGTGTCCCCTGGCTCCCACACACAAGGACACACTATGACTTTGATGCTGGCTCATTCGCAGTTCCTGGGATGGGACTGGGGGAGTTCAAGGCTGGGGCTGAGGGCTCATCCAGCAGACCTCCACGGTCATCACCACCCTGGACAGCTTTAGACCGTTTTGTTCAATCAAGGCCTCTGGCCACGCAAGGAACGCTGGGAGTTGCACACTCCAGCAAGGTCACCATACACCAGGCTAGATTCTACCCCCTCTTCCTCCCTACAGCCAGGCTAGAGATAACCAAGTTTCCTTTCCATTCCTGGGAAAATCTTATTTTGATTTTGACTTCACCCTCTGAGGTCTTAACAGAGCCACCATACTGAAGGCCCAAGAAGACAGAAGACCAAACCCGCCTTGTCTAACACAGAAGCTGCTTCCTTCCTGGGGCTCCTGCCTAGGCTGACATTCTGGTCTCTGACAGCTCCTTACCCTCTGGTTGCTCACAGACACAGTAATCAAGACTTAACTCATTTTTATCCAGCAATTTTCATTGATTTTCTGGGAGGATCAGTTTGAGAATCTAGTCTACTATCCGGCCAAAAGCAGAAATTTTTTTTTTTAGGATTTTTTTTTACGTAATCTCCACACCCAACGTGGGGCTCAAACTCACAACCCTGAGATCAAGAGCCACGCGCTCTACCAACTAACCCAGCCAGGCGCCCCTGAACGTTTCTTACAGCATGTGTTTGGGCCCCCTCCGTGGACAATTTAGAACTCCAAAAAGAGTGAGCATGTGAAAACAGCTGGGAATTTAAGAAGGGAAAAAATAAAATTAAGGAGAAAGAACCTGCTGAGCAGCTATTAAGACACACAGGACTACACCAGGGAAATAGCCAGGAGAGGACCAGAAAAGCCGGTGACGGATTAGAGCAGATGCAAAAAACAGACGCCAGCACACTAGGGTCTTAACTCAATAGGGAGGAGGGAGCATTTCAAATCTGTACCCAGCCTGGGGACCATCCACTGGCTCTTTGGGCTGGGGCAACCCCTCCATCTCTCTTCATCCCTAAATAAGGCCTAGATGGATAAAAATAAAAGTTAAAATTATAAGCAGAGAGAAAAAAAAACAAACACGGGAGAATTTGTGCCAGCTGCAAGAACAGCCTCTCAAAGCATGAAAAGAAAGACATTTAAAAACGGTGGTTTGAAAACCATAAAAATAAAATGTTTACAGAAAAAGTGCTCATGAAATTGAGAGGTCGATCTGGTAAAAAAAGAAAAAAAAGCTCACCACAAAAAGCTTAATGGTTAAGATGGTAAATGTTAAGATGTTTTTTAATACAACTGAAAAAATTTTAAAGTGTGTTTTTTTAAAAGATTTATTTATTTGACAGACAGAGATCACAAGTAGGCAGAGAGGCAGGCGGAGAGAGAGGGAGAAGCAGGCTCCCCGCTGAGCAGAGAGCCCGATGTGGGGCTGGATCCCAGGACCCTGGGATCATGACCTGAGCTGAAGGCAGAGGCTTTAACCCACTGAGCCACTGAGGCGCCCCTTTTTAAAAGACTTTATTTGTCAGAGAGAGAGCGAGCACACGCACAAGCAGGGGGAGCAGCAGGCAGGAGGAGAAGCAGGCTCCCCACTGAGCAAGAAGCCCGATGCAGGGCTCGATCCCAGGACCTTGGAATCAGGACCTGAGCTGCAGGCAGACGCTTAACCAACTAAGCCACCCAGTCGTTCCTAAAAAGTATGTTTAAAAAACAGAATTATGATATATAAATGAGAAAAAGATACACATGTAAGAAAACAGTCGAAGCAGCCAATTACAGATAAACACATTTTAGAAAACCTGGTAATAAAACAAATGAAATGAGAAGGGGAGGCAGCACCTGTCACTCAACATTTGGCCGCAGTGAAACCTCTGGCCACGTGGCCTCACATATGCACAGTGACCCACCCTATGACCCGGGGCTGAGAAGTGCCCCCCTTACCTAGCAACAGGAAAAAGCCGGCAAGGGGCCATAGCCTGCGTGCCTGGCAGCAGAAGCAGCAGGTCTGACTGTCCCCACACCACATACCGGCTGGGCGCGACACCCGTACCCCCTTTCCTGTGAGTGGGTGATAGGCGGGTTCAGCAACAACCAAGTGGGTGCAGGGTCGCAGATCCAGGTCCCAGGTGCTGAGCAGCTCCCCGCAGACCGCTGCTCCCCCTTTCCCGGGGATGCAGCACTCTGAGCTGGGCCCTGACATCACCCACGGCACCCTGCTGAGTCCTGACCCCTCTCTGGGCTCTGGGGTGGGCTCTCCTGATGCCCTCTGCATTTCTCGACGGCCTGGCCCCGTCAAGTCCCAATATCCCACACGAGGACAGCCTGACAGCAGTTCAGCGGCTCCCACAAGGACAGTCAGGTCCCCCACACCAACCCGCCTGCTGCCACGCTGCCCGCTCTGGAATGAACCGTGTGCCCTCTGGGGCGTCTGGAATAAACCTATTTGCCGGCCACACGGGTAGATAAAGAGCCAGGCAGGCCTCCCTGCACTGAAGCTCCCTTGTTTGACAGGTCTTGGTTTCCCTTTCTTTCTTTAAGATTTTATTTATTTATTTGTTTATTTGACAGAAAGAAGCCGGCTCCCAGCTGAGCAAGCAGCCCAACACAGGGCTCGATCCCAGGACCCCAGGGTCATGGCCCGAGCTGAAGCAGACGCTGAACCCACTGAGCCACCCAGGCGTCCCTTGGTTGGTTTTAAGAACTGGCCTTTGGGACCACTTGTTTTTTTCCCTTCTGGCACTTTAAATTCCCACTCCCGTGGTTTATGGTTAGCACTAAGCAACGAGCCCTGGGAACCCCAGGCTCCCATCCTGGACCCCAACAGAAGCAGAGCCCAACCAGTGACCACATGGCCCCGTGTCTGTTCCCCGCCCTCTCACTGTGTGGCGCGGGGGGTGAGGGGGGTGTCACCCTGCGGTCTCCAGGTCCTGTCAGTAAGAAACCTTTATTTTTTTCAGTTTTCTGATGGTTGTTGCTGAAGGGGGAGCAACCACAAGGGCCAGGCCAACCAGACACTGGACACTGGCCAGCTGAGATCTAACCAGTTCAAGCCCCCTCCCCCCAATTCCAATGTTTAAGCCCGACTCCCCATCCTGATGGTGTCTGCGAATACGGGGGTTCTGGGGGAGTATCAGGTAGTGGAAGGGGGGGCTCGCAATGGGATTCATGCTCTCCTAAGAAGGGGGTATGAGAGAACATGCCCCCAAACCCCCTCCCTCTCCACATGAGCACAGGGCCAGGAGGCGGCCAGGAGTCCTAGCCAGGACGCCTCCTCACCAGAGCCCGACCGAGCCGGCACCCCGACTCCCGGCTCCAGGGCTGTGAGAAACAAGCGAGTCCTCGGTGGAAGACCCACCACAGCCGCAAGTGGTGTCTCGGGCCACCGCAGCCAGGGAAGGGAGCCCCGTGCTGACCGCCTCCTCCAGGGCCGCCATCACAAAGCACAACAGCAGTTCCTTCTCATGCACTTCTGGAGGCTGAACTCTGAAATCAATGTTCCTTTAGAAAATTCTAGGGGGGGACCACCCCTCACCACTCCCAACTTCGGGAGGCTCCAGTGAGGGCCACAGGCTCTGCCTCCATCTCCATGTGGCCTTCCTCTCTCAGTGTCACCTCTTTTGTCTCTTACGAGGACAACTGTCATTGGATTTAGGGCCCATCCAGATAATCCCAAGATCCTTCACTTAATTCCATCTCTCTACTCAGTCCCACTCATGAACATCGGGTGACAGGACAGATGCATGCTTTCTAGGTTGCTGTCTAAGCCAGTGCACGTGGCACCTTCTCTAACGTTAAGTTCTAGGTCTCCCCACACGGGCAGGGGGTGGGCAAGGAAGGGGGATCTTTCAGGAATTGATGTCTTGTAACCTTTGGGTTTCCAATTCTTAAGACCTCTCTGTCGCGTGGGACTCTCTTGCCATGACATCGACCATCTCTAGAAATGGAGAGGAAACTGTTTTCCCAGGTTTGGAGCTTAGAGCCTTGGATTCAAATCTCACCCAGTCACAGACCCACGCGTGTGATGGAGGTCCAGCAGCTACCCAGGGGAACCAGCTTCCCCACTGGGAAAATCAGCCCCTCACGGTCAGCAGCACACAGCAGCCGCTGGTGGTCCCTGCCCAAGAGGCCCACCCACCCCTGGGCCTGTGTCCTTCCATCCGCAACATGGAGGCCGGAGCGTGCCTCACCTGGGGGCTCCTGCAGCTGCCCCTGAACTGGGAGGCCAGCAGAGTGGCAATGACACCCCCGGACGCCACCAAGTCTCCTGTCAGCAGAAGGAATGAAGGCTACAGCCGAGTGGGGTACCTGGTTTATTTCTGATGCGGGGGACTCTCAGGCAGTGGTCGACTCCGGGCTGAGGGGCTGGGTGGCGGGCACGGGGCTAGAACTCCACCTTGCAGGCGGGGAAGGCCTCGTCCTGCATGGACACGGTGCTGTTGCTGCCCAGCACGGTGATGCCCAGAGCCTGGTGCCGTGCGTGCGTCTCCTCATACCACTCGTGCATTGCCACCGAGTCGAAGGTGGGGATCAGGGTCACCTGCGGGTGGGACAGACGGCCCGGAGGTGAGGGAAAGCACCCTTGGCCCTCCTGGCCCGGAGCCCCAGCTCCACTCCTGGGACCTCAGGCCCTCCTCCTCTGAGCATGTTTGCTCAGCTTTCCCTCTCCCCCACCCAGATGTCTGTAGCTGGGGGCCAGCCCAGCCCTGAAGTCCCTCCTCTTCTCTGCAGCACCCAGGGGAA
Source organism: Enhydra lutris kenyoni (assembly GCF_002288905.1). Taxonomy (NCBI): domain Eukaryota; kingdom Metazoa; phylum Chordata; class Mammalia; order Carnivora; family Mustelidae; genus Enhydra; species Enhydra lutris. The sequence continues at coordinate 2,347,858 of NW_019154094.1, read as the reverse complement.
GGGAGCCTCTCACGACACAAGACGCCAGGCCTCCCTCCAGCTCCTCCCCTGCACCAGCCAGGTTTGCTCCACCGCCCTGCCCTGCGCCTGGGACCCTCCCTCCAGGCTCCCTCCAGTCTGCGGGGCTCCCGCGAGGCTGGGTGCCAGCCCGCTCACAGGCAGCACGAGGGCCAGGAAGCTCCTGCTTCCACCCAAACTTGTCTCCTGCTCCAAGGCTCTGCCTCAAGGCTTCCTCTGAGGACAAACGCAGCCCAAAGGCTCCACATTCCAATCTGTCAGCCGCAGGGACACCCCGCCTGTTCCTCCCGACCTAGCGCCGCCCCCAGGCTGCTGCTGACAGACCAGGTGGATGCAGCAGGAACAGAGTCCTGGGAGCAGGGGGGCCTCCGCGCCTGCGTTCACTTCCGTGGCCCTGGGGGCACAGCTGAGTCTCTCTGAGCCCCACTCCCTCTGCAGATGGCTGAGGGTCGCACAAACCTCATAAGATGACGTTCAACGGGAAGGTTGCAGGAGGCGTGGACCCAACCTTCTGCCAAGACTGCCTGAGGCCCTGGAGTAGTCACGCACCTGGAGGTCACGGTCCCACTGCTGCTTGCCAGCCAGGAGGGCGTCCAGGACAGCCCGCATGCCCTCTTCCTTACGCTGGTCCTGGCCACTGATGACGTAGCAGAGCGCACGAACCCGCCGGAAGAACTCCTCGTCCAGCAGCCGGGCGCTGCTCCCGCTGGGCAGGTAGGCCAGGTCAAGGTAGACGGGGGAGCCAGGAGGGGCTGCCGACCCACCTGGTCGGCTGCCAGCTGACCCTGCAGGTGAGAAGGACGATGTCAGTCCTGAGCTCCTGGATCCAGGAAGGAGCCGAGCCCCAGCTCCCCCTACACCTCTCCAAGTGGTTCCCTCCTCAGAAGAAGGCCTGTTCTCACTATCTTATAGTTGATAAGCTCTCTCTGGTGTGGACAGTTACTCAGTGAGCTCTGCAGATACCCCTGGTCATATCCTCAGGGGCTAGTCCCTGGGTGCAGATACCCAGGGCCAAAGGTAAGGAGGGTAGGACGGGGCAACCAGGGATGGCTTCCTGGAAGAGGAGGTATTAGAGCTTTGGCTCCCAAAGCAACCGATACCTAGAACAATGTGCTGCTTCTGCAGCATCCACCTGTTCAACTACTCAAGTGGCCTTTATCGAGCCTTCCTGGCCAATATGCACTGAGGACATAGCAGTAAGCAAGAGAGACGAAAATCCCTGCCGCCAAGGGCAATGGGAAGACAGAGTGGGTGTGGGAGGGACAGAACTACAAGAGAAAGAGCCAGGACGTGGCATGGCTCTCAGAGCCTCATCCATGGTCTTGAATCCAGAGTCTCGGTGAAGGGGGATGAGGCCCCCAGTCCTCAGTGTGTCTCATAAGCAACTGACTGAGGACACACCTGGATGTGAGGCCCAGGAAAGCAGCCAGATGCTTGGCACCCTATGATCACACACACCGCCCAGCTCAGCGTGTGGGTCCAGAGGGCTGCCAAGGCATTTGCAGAATGAATGACTCCCCCAGCTCTGGGCACGCAGCACACCTCACTCACTGCTGGGAACAGCGGCGGTGAGGATCTTAAGACTCAGGAAGAGAAGCCCCTATGGCGACGGGAGGCTCACGGGAGAGAGGAGCCATGGAGGCAGAAGAGCGAAGGGAAGCCGCAGGGGAGCGGGACAGGGGCAGAGCGGGGCCCTCCGCACCGCCTGCTGTCGTCCATGCAGTTCTACCAGACGCCCGTCCGGTTACATCCTCGGCTGTTCTTCTGCCACGGCGCAGAGTCGAGTTGTTGGGACAGAGGCCATCTGGCCTGCAGAGCTGAAAACGTTCATATTCTGGCTCTTTTGAGGCGCAGTTCACGGACACTAGCACAGAGGGTCCGTCTGTCCAAGGTGGTAGGAGAAGGAGACCCCAAGTGGCCAAATGGCCCGGCAGACCGGGCCCTGGAGGACTCCCAGCCTCCAGGTGCTAGCCCAGCCCCACAGGCCCGGGGAGCCACCTGCCACCGTGCTGGGGACCCTTGACCTTCCAAATCTCACAAGGGCTCCTCAGGTGCCTCCCTTGGAATGTGCCCAACAAGGGTAAGAAGTGGCAGCTCAGGTGGGCACTGAGGCTAGGAGCCAACGAAAGGCCACGGGTCGAGAGAAGCCAGAGCCATGGTCAGGGACACCCAGGCACCTGGAACAGGTGAGCAAGCATGCAGGGACACGAGCTTGAGCTATGATCACTGCCAGCCATCATCACTGCTCTCCCATGAGCCCCTGGGTCCTTCTGCGGTGTCACCAACCACTGCAACGTGACGGGCACGCGCTGAGATGAGCAGGGGCTGCAGAACACATGTGAGCACCCAGGGCTTTTTTTTTTTTTTTAAAGACTTATTTATTTTGGAGAGAGAAAGAGAGAGAGCACAAGCATGAGTAGAGGGAGTGGCAGGCAGAGGCAGAGGGAGTGGCAGGCGAAGCAGGCTCCCAGCTGAGCAAGGAGCCCCATATGGGACTCGATCCCAGGACCCCAAGATCATGACCTGAGCCGAAGACACGCTTAACTGAGCCACCCAGGCGCCCCCAGGCATCCAGGACCTGGTGTGGCAACAGGAAGCAGAACTAGCTAGTAATTTTTCATATCGATGACACGCTGGAATATTCTGATAGAGCGGTAGGTAGGACAGAGTGAACTCAGCAGGATTCGGGGATGACGATGCAGCAGGAAACGGCGGGAATTTGCCTTTTGACCCAGAGGACAGGACAGTCGCGCCGGCAGCCCCTCCCCAACTTACATTGCCCGACTTACATGAGACTGAGAGACTGGGAACATTTTCTCTCCTTTTCTCCCTCCCACCTCCCTTCCTTTTTCGCTTTTTTCTTTCCCCCTTTTGGGAGCCAGACATGCAAGGACTAAGTCATTCAAAAGCCACTGCGCTGAATCACTGTTATCGTACACCTGAAACTGATGTAACACCAAATGTTAACTAGATTGGCATTAAAATAAAAAACTTAATAAAAAAAAAAAAGCCACTCTGTATACAGGGGATTTAGCGTAGTCCTCACAAACGCAGGAGAAAGGTACAGGCTCAGAGAGGACTTGAGAAGACTCTCCATTCCCCTGCAGACTGACCTCCAGCACGGAAGCAGCACCCAGCATCAACCAGAGAAGCCATGTAAACCTCCCCCTGGGGAAGGGGGAGATCTGGATCTCTGGAGTTAACACACTATTAAATCTGAATGTCCAGTTTCCAGCAACAGCAACAACCACAAGGCATAAAAAGAAACAGGAGAAGTACAGCCTATTCAAAGGGAAAAAAAGAAAAAAAAAGTCAACGGAAACCAGAAAGGCCTGATGGCAGGCTTACTGGACAAGAACTTGAAAGCAACGGTCTTAAAGATGCTCTCAGAAAGAAAGGAAGACATGCAAGACAACGTTGCACAAACGAAACAAATGTCACCGAGGACACAGAAAACACAGAAATAAACCCAAAAGAAATTCTGTAGCTGAAAAGTACAATAACTGAAATGAAAATTCACCAGAGGAATTCAATTCATGATTCCAACAGTGATTTTTGATGATAGGATGAGAGCAATTATCAAGTCCGAGGAACGCGGAGAGATGACGGAAGAAAGTGAGCAGCAGCTTCGGGGACTTTTAGGACCCCATTAAAAGGGCCAACACGCACATGGAGTCCCAGGACAGAAAAGAGCAGAATGAATTTTTGAAGAAATAACGGCCCCAAACTTTCCACAGTTGATCAAAGGTGTTAATATAAACGTCCAAAAAGCTCAACAAATTCCAAGTGGGATGACCTCAAAGAGATCCACAGTGAGACCCACTATAATCTGACTGCTGAAAGACAAAGAGGGAATCCCTTTGAGGGAAAGCAGAGATAAAGGGAAAGTTTATACCTAAAAATGTTTATATTAAAAAAGAAGGGGTCACCTGGGTGGCTCAGTGGGTTAAGCCTCTGCCTTCGGCTCAGGTCATGATCTCAGGGTCCTGGGATCGAGCCCCGCATCGGGCTCTCTGCTCAACGGTGAGCCTGCTTCCCTCTCTCTCTGCCTGCCTCTCTGCCTACCTGTGATCTCTCTCTCTCTCTGTCAAATGAATAAAAATTAAAAAAAAAAAAAAAAAAAGATCTTTTGGGGTGCCTGGGTGGCTCAGTGGGTTGAGCCTCTGTCTTTAGCTCAGGTCATGATTCTCAGGGTCCTGGGATCAATCCCCGCACCGGGCTCTCCGCTCGGCGGGGAGACTGCTTCCCCCACTCTCTGCCTGCCTCTCTGCCCACTTGTGATCTCTCTCTCTCTCTCTGCCAAATAAATAAAATCTTTAAAAAAAAAAAAAAAAAAAGATCTCAACATGACAACCTTTCACCCCAAGGAACTAGAAAAAGAACAAAAGGAAAGCTAGCCAAAAAAAACAAAATGATAAAGAGAAGAGCAGAGATTTTAAAAATTGAGACTAGAAAAACACAAAAGATAATCAACAAAAGCAAAAGTTGGTTCTTGACAGCCCTTTAGCTAGACTAAGAAAAAAGAGCAAAGACTCAGAAGTAAAAGTGGGGACACTACTACCGACTCTACAGATATAAAAAGCATTATGAGAGTATTGTGAACAGCTGTACAACCAACAAACTGGATGACCTAGAGAAAATTACACAGATTCCTAGAAACACGAAACCTACCAAGACCAAATCACAAAGAAACAGAAAAGCTGAACAGATTATTGTTAGTAAGGAGACCGAATCAGTAATTAAAACCCTTCTTGGCTTCACTAAGTTTCCACCAAACATTTAAAGGAGAACTAACATCGATCCTTCTCAAACTTTACCAAAACCACTAAAGAACAGGGAACACATCTAATTCATCCATGAGGCCAGTGATACCAAGGTCAAAGACATTATGAAGAAAATTACAGACCAATATCTCTTATTAACCTTGATGCAAAAATCTTAGCAAGCAAATATTAGCAAGCCAAATTCAGCAGCATATTAAAAGGATCAGACACTGTGATCACGCAGGATTTATCCCTGGGATGCATGGTTCAACACATCAAAAAGGAAAAAAAAAAAAAAGAAGAAAGAAAAGAAAAGAAAAATCAATGTAGGCCCATGTTGGGTGTAGAGATTACTTGAAAATAAAATCTTTTTTTGTTTGTTTTTAAGAATTTATTTATTTTTTTGAGAGAGTGAGAGTGAAAAAGCACAGCAGGGGTGGGGGAGCAGCAGAGGAAGTGAGAAGCAGGCTCCTGCTGAGCACGGGATCCTGGACCCTGGGATGATGACCTGAGCAGCAGAGGAAGTGAGAAGCAGGCTCCTGCTGAGCACGGGATCCCAGGACCCTGGGATGATGACCTGAGCCAAAGACAGGTGCTTAACTGACTGAGCCACCCAGGTGCCCCTTAAAAACAAAATCTTAAAATAAGAGAAAAATCAACACAGTACATCAGATTAACAGAATGAACCAAAAAAAAAAAAAAATACACAATAATTTCAATTGCTACAGAAAAGGCATTAAACAAAATTCAACACCCTTTCATGATAAAAACCCTCAGCAAATTAGGAGTAGCAAGAAACTGTCTCAACGTAATACAAGCTATACATGAGAAACCCACAGCTCATGTCACACTTGGTGAAAGACTATAAGCTTTTTTTCCTAAGAGCAACGACATGACAAGAAATGTTGGCTTTTGCCACTTCTAGTCAACACAGTGCTGGATACCTTAAAGTTATCTCTGTTCACAGAGGATATGCTCTTATGTGTAGAAAACTCAACTGATGCGTGAGCGCACACGTGCGCGCGTGCGCGCACACACACACACACACACACACACCCCATCTACTAGAATAAACAAATCCAGCAAAGTAGCTGGATAACAAAATCAACACAGAAATCAGTTATGCTCCTATATGCTAATAGTGAACAACCTAAAAAGGAAATTAACAATTCCATTTACAATAGTATCAAGAAAGAATAAATACTTAGAAATTAACTTAACCAAGAAAATAAAATATACAAAAACTACAAAACACTTCTGAAAGAAATGAAAAAAGTCATAGAAATTCACAGAAAGACATACCGTATTTGTAGACTGGGAGACTTACTATCCACTGAGCTGCTGGCACTACCTAAAATGACCTATGGATTCAATGCTGTCACGGGCCAAGTGCCAGTGATGGCCTTTCAGAGAAATAGACAAATTTACCCTAAAACTCCTATGGAATCTTAAGGGATTCCAGAAGGCAAGACAATACTGAAGAATGAAGTTTGGAGGACTCACACTTCCTGATTTGTAAATTCACGGAAAAGGGATACCAATCAAGACAGTGTGGTACTGACGAAAGACAGATACGTAACAGGCCAGGGGAACGGAGAGCCCAGAAATAGAGCCTCATATATATGGTGAAATGATGTTTGACAAGAATGCCAAGACTGGTGCTAGCAAAACTGGATGTCCAGATGGAAGAGAATGAAGTTGAACCCTTATTTAGCACTACAGGCAAAAAATTAACTCAAATCATCAAGGAGCAAGATATAAGAACTAAAACCATAGAACTCTTAGAATAAAGCAAAAGCTTCACGAGACTGAATTTGGCAATGATTTTTTTGGATAGGACACCAAAAGCACAGAGGGGAAAAAAGAAAAGGCAAACCGGACTTCATGAAAATTATAAACTTCCGTGCAAAGAGCACTGTCAACAAAATAAAAAAGCAACACACAGAATGGAAGAAAATATTTGCAAATCATATATCTGATAAAGGATTACCGTACAGAACATATGCAGAACTCCCATAACCCAACAACAACAAGACAACCAGATTCAAAAAGGGGCAAAAGACCTGAACAGGGGTGCCTGGGTGGCTCAGTGTGTTAAAGCCTATGCCTCCGGCTCGGGTCATGGTCTCAGGGTCCTGGGATTGAGCCCCACATCGGGCTCCGCTCGGCAGGGAGCCTGCTTCCTCTGTGTCTCTGCCTACTTGTGATCTCTGTCTGTCAAATAAATAAATAAAATCTTTAAAGAAAAAAAAAAAAAAAAAAGACCTGAACAGAACAGACATTTCTCCAAAAAAGATATATAAGTGGCATGGCTGACAGTACGGGAAAAAGGTGCTCACTAATTAGGGAAATGCAAATCAAAACCACCGTGAGATACCACCTCACACCCATCACGCCGCCACGATCAGAAAATTACAGAAAGCAGTGTTGGCAAGGATGTGGCGAAACTGGAACTTTTCTGCACCGTTGGTGGGAGTCTAACATGGTGCAGCTGCTGTGGAAAACAGTATGGCAGTTCCTCGGAAAATAAATGAATAAATAAATAAATAAATAAATAAATAAATAAATAAATAAAACTGCCATATAATCCAACAATCCTTCTTCCGGGAATATACCCAAAAGAGTTGCAAGCAAGATCTCCAAAAGATATCCGTCCAACCGTGTTCACGGCAACATGATTCCACAGTAGCCAAAAAGCGGAAACAACTCAGGTGTCCATCAGCAGGTAAATGAATAAACAAAATATGGTACAACCACGTAGCAGAATAATATTCAACCTTAAAAAGAAAGGAAATTCTTAACCAAAAAAAAAAAAAAAGGGAAGAAAGTTATAACCCAGGCTACAGCACAGATGAACCACGGAGACACTCTACTAAGTGAAGTAAGATAAATACTGTATGATTTTCCTTACGCGAGATCCCTAGTGTCGTTGGAGCCATAGAAACAGAAAATAGAACGAATGAGTGGTGGGTGCCGGGGACTGGGAGAGGAGGAACGGGAGTTAGTATTTAATAGGGACAAAGTTTCGGTTTTGCAAGATAAACAGGGACCCTGGTGATGGTTGCACAACAACGCGAATGTGCTTGACCCTGAACTGTGCACTTTGGCACGGCTAAGGTGGTCACGTCGCGTACATTTCACAACTAAGGAAAACTGGGAGAAAAGTTACCAGGGCGTACACAAGACTGCTGGCCTCAGAGGTGACTTACAGGGTGGCCCCTGGCTGGAGTCTGGGGAAAACAGATCTCAGAAAGGTCCCCACTGCCTGTGCGACAAGAGTGGCCCGCTGCGCCCACGGGTCTTGCAGCACCGCAGCTCCTGAACCCCTGCTTCCCCCTCCCTGAGGAGCCCGGAATTTGGGTGTGTGTCAGGCAGAGGGGGCCAACGTGACCAGCCCCCGTCAGAAACCCTGGGCACTCCGTCTCTAATGAGCCTCCCGGGGAGGCGCCAACTCCCACGGGTCACCGAGGCTCGCTGCTCCGGCATTAAGGCACCTGGTGTGACTACTACGCTAGGAGGCAGCTCTAGAAGCCTATGTCTGGTTTTGCCCCCAAGGAACCCCACGCCCTTACCCTCGCTGATTCTGTTTTGCATTAATATAGTTCAGCCACAAGGAAGTCTGTATATTGAGTCCTCCCAGCCCAGCATTGAATCTGGTGGTTCGATGGGCTTGGAAATCTCCGTACAAAGGGGTTAAATGTGCTATTAAAATTAATTTCAGCTGTTTCTTCTTACTCACCGTGGCCCCAGCAAGTTCATGAGGACAGATCCGCTCACTTCTGTTTGCACCAACGGCACTGCTTAAATGCCTCGGAAGTAGACATGCCTCAACAGCGAGCCAGAACTTCCGTGTTATATGAGAATCAGAGGCCCAGAGAGGGGGTAGGTGTGGCTAAGGCCACACAGCAGGGAGGGAACAAAGACTTAGGCTACTAACCCGCTGTAGGACCCTGGGTCTTGGGTACTTACCAGATGGGCCCCGAGTGGCCGCCTTGGGGACTGAGGACTTTCTGGATAGGGGTGCCCGACCTCCCTTGTCACTGGGCTCGCTCCGGGCGCTGAGCGGCCGACTGGCTCGGTCTCCACCAGCCGGTCCCTTGGTCTTGGCAGTGGCAGCTGGAGTGGCTTTGGAGGCGGCCGTGCTGGGGTTAGTGCGAGCCAGGGACTTCCGGGTACGGCTGAGGCCCTCTGCCGGCCGGGCCTGTTCGGGGGGCAGCATCTCGGGGTCCACCATGCAGATGCTGGGTGGGGTGGGCAGCGGCGGGGGGAACTTGAGGGGCTCGGGCAGCGGGTCACGGCGAGGGACCCCAAAGCCCTCCATGTCCTCGTCTGAGTCTGCGGTCCCAGGGGCGGCAGGCAGGGGGTCCGAGTCGGACAGGGTGGGCAGGGACTCGCTGACGGATGTGGGGGGCGTCTCCTCTGCCCCTGGTGCTCCAGCCCGCTCCTGGGACCGAGCACTGCTATCAGAGCTTCCGGGGGAGGCAGGTGCCGGCGCCACGGGCACAGCCTTCCGGTGCTCAAACTCGCAGGGTGACACCAGGCACAGGTCCACGTCGTGCGGGGAGGCTGATCGCCGGACCCGGGGGCCTCGGAGTGGGAGGCTCAGCCCAGCCTCGCCTGCACTGGCAGGTGGCGGTGGAGGCAACACCTGCTCGAAGGACACGGACAGGGACTCGTCTACCTCCGTGGAGTGTGGAGAGCCCACCTCGGCGGGCAGCGAGGGCGTGGTCACGGTGGGTGAGGCGTCCGGCCCCGCCTCCCCACCACGCAGCGGGCTCAGCGACAGCCGCCCGCTGCTCTCGGCTGGGCCCTGCTGGGCTGCAGTAGGCGAGGGTGTACGTGGCCGGGGGGTGCTGGCATCCAGCAGAAGCTCCAGCGTCTTCTCCTCCAAGGCGCTGCCGTCCTCCCCAGCTGGGCTCAACCCCAGCTCCAGCTCCAGGCTGCTCTCCTGGCTGGGTGTAGCCACCAGCTGGGGCGCTGGGGAACTGCAGGGCTCTGTCGGGGGGCTGGCCTCTCCACACCGGAAGCTGGGGGGGCTGCGGGGCCCATTCACCACCGGTGGGACACCTGGGCGAGGGATATTGGGTGCTTGGCGGGGTCGGGGAGCGGCTGGGGCCCCTGCCTTCTTCACGCTGACTGAAGCAGAGGCCACCCGGCGGACCTCCCGGGGCTGGGTCCGAGGGGCACTTGGCTTAGGGTCCTTCTTCACCTCTCGGGGGACCCTGGCTTCTTTCTCTGCCTTGCGGGGGGCCTCAACCCGAGGCGGGTCCTTCCGGGCCACCCCAGGGCGCTCCTGGGCTGGCCTGCTGGGTGCTGTTGTCCGGCCTTCTCTTCTCGAGCTGTCCCGGGAGCCCACGCTTTCCTTGCTCTCGGCTCGTCGAGGTCCCAGCAAGTCCTGGGGGGTCACCACGGGCTCCCGCAGGAACCCCAAGTGCTGCAGGCGGACCAGGCCGTCCAGGAGGCGGGTGGGCGGGGTGCAGCCAGGGAAGAGCACACGCACCACCTTCTCTGTGGGGCCGGCAGGGTGCCACACCAGCAGGGCGCACACGGAGGCCAGTGTGCGCTCGGCCCCGGCCGCAGGCGGGTGCAGCACATACATGTCCAGCCGTCCCACACCCATCTTCTGAAAGAGCACGGTGGGCTCGGCCGGGAGCGGCCCGCGGTTCAGAGTCAGGGGTGTGATGCCCAGCCGGGCCAAGAGGCTAAGGGCCAGCTCCGCCTCGTCCTCACCACTCACCAGCCGCGAGGCGGCAACACGGGCATTGAGGAACACGACCCCTAGGTTGGGGGAGATGAGCCTGCGAAGCCGGTCGTCCCCCGAGCCCCCGTCGGCCGCCGCCTCCTCGCGCTCTGCCAGCTTGCGCCGCAGCAGACTGTTGAGGCCTGGGAGGCTGTCAGCGCCCGCGTGGGTCACCAGTACCGCGTCCACCCGGTCCAGGTGCCTCACCAGCTTCCAAAAACTTGACTTGGGGTTGGAGCCCCCATTGACCAACACGGTGAAGCCGTTGACGGCGAAGAAGGCGGCGTCACCGAGGCCGCCGGGGAAGATATAGCAGCAGGGCCGGGCGAGCCTGAGGAAGCCCACAGATGCGGGTGGCTCGAGTAGGTCAAAGGGAGACGGCGGCTCCAGGGACTCAGCCACATACTCCAGGAACTCGCGCAGGCCCTCAGATGCCGGCAGCTGCACAGGTGGGTTCCATCGCAGCTGGAGCGCGCTGTGGAGGCCAAGCACTTCAGGCGCCAGCTGGGCCCAGTCGCCAAAGGTCGGGCAGGTGATGGTGAGCTTGGGCAGGTCTGCAGGTGGGGGTGTAGATGCCAGGAGATCCCGGATCTGCGAAAGCGGGTAACAGTTAGAAGCAGCCCCTGGGAAAACTAAGCCAGGACACTCCCATCCTGCATCCTGGGCCTGGGAGAATCCCTTGCCCAACCCGGTCACCCTTGGGACAAAACCCAGCCCTTCCCATGGTCGAAAGAAATGTATGGTCTTGCCTTACCACCTGCTTCCCTCTCCCACCCTTTCTCTTACTCTCCCTACCCCAGGGCCTTTGTACTTGTTCTTTTCCTACAGCACAGCTTCCTCCAACAAGACCTTCTGTGCCCTCTACCTCCATATCTGCTTCTTATCTCAACCATTGTTACATCACTCTCATAATGTGAAAAGGTGGTTTACCAGATAGTTTTGCTCATTTGTCCCATCCAGACTAATGACTCTAGAAAGGACCCTACCCTCCCGGGACCTAGCACCTCGGGTGTCACTTGAAGTCTCTGGGAGGTCTGCTGATCTACAGGCCTAGCCTCAAATCACACACTGTAGTGGGTGGCGGGAACACGTCACTAGAGCCACAGAGCCCGATGGGGACGAGCCAGGGGAAGCAGGATGAGGAGGAAGTGGCTTACCTCTTTGTCCCCTAGGACCTGGAGGAAGTGGCGGAGTGAAAATCCCCCCGTTTGGAGCAGCAGTTCCCCTGTCTCTTCCAAGCAGGGCCCAGCCAGCACCAGCAGCTTGTGAGGGGCAGGGTCAAGCAGAAGATTCCGGAGCTGAGGAAGGGGAGATGGTTAAAGCCCCTACTCTGTGCAGTGACAAAGCCTGCACACCCCACCCCCCCAACCGAATGGCCTCCAACCCCAAATCTGCATCTAACCACTGCACCCCGTCCCTGCCCTGGTGCTCAACGGGAAGCTGGAGCCCTGCACCCCACCCCAACTCCTGTCGCTCAACCTAAAGCCAGGCTCCAGTGCCTCCTCTTCCAAGAAGCCCACCTTTCTGGACTCCCTCCAGCCCACTTCTCTCTCTGGCCCAGCCCCAGTGCCAAGGGAAGGAGGATTTCTTTTTTTTTTTTTTTTAAAGATTTTATTTATTTATTTGACAGAGAGAGATCACAAGTAGACAGAGAGGCAGGCAGAGAGAGAGAGAGAGAGAGAGAGGGAAGCAGGCTCCCTGCCGAGCAGAGAGCCCGATGCGGGACTCGATCCCAGGACCCTGAGATCATGACCTGAGCCGAAGGCAGCGGCTTAACCCACTGAGCCACCCAGGCGCCCCGGGAAGGAGGATTTCTGTGTCTGACTCTATCTCCTTCAGAACTCAAGGGAACAAAATGGAGCGTTTTTGATCAGAAGAATGAACCTGTACAAGGGTCTCTAGAGGAGTGTCCTGGGGCTCCATCTTGTTCATCTTTCCCATGGATAACGAGAGAAAGACACAGACGTCCATAAGCTGGAGGTATTAAGAAGTCAATTCAGACAACTCTGGGGGCCCAGCCAGGAGGGAGGCACGAGACGCAAGCACCAGTCAAGTCCTACCTTCCTGCCCCCAGACGTTCCCTGCTCATTCCTTCCTCCCAAACTCCAGTCTTTCCTGACTTCACCCACTCCCACCAACACCCCTGAGGAAGGAATAAGCTACAGCCGAGGCCTTCCAGGGAGGCTTCCTAGAGGAGGGGGTGATGCTAGTGGGTGTCAAGAGGATTTCAAACAGCATAAAGCCAGGGCCACAGGAAGGCAGGACTTGGGATGGCGCCAGTCCCAGCAGATTCCCAGACTGTTCCCTACCTCGTCACACAGAGACTTGTCTGATGGGTTCAGGAGGACCAGGGTCTCCAGGGTGTCTCCGCGGTGGTGCAGGCTCCGCTGGCCTGTGGGAGAATTGGGCGCAGTGAGTTTGGGGCTGCGCAATGTGTGCGGGGCCAGGCTGTCCTGGGGTCGAACCCTGCCTCCCTGTGTGACTCTAGGCAGCCACAAGCCCCTCCAGGACTCTGCTTCCCAGGAACCCTAGCCAGCGGTTCATCTGAGGATCAACAGGCACATGGTCGAGCTGCAGGTCAGGATGAGGTAAGAACAGGAAACCTGCCTTGGCAGGCCTCACACTGGAAACAACAGTGACAACAGGCCTCCACTGCTCGCCGGCCCCAATTCACAGCAGTCAGCCCTATGGGGGATAGGGCTGTCACCCCCATTTTATAGGCAAGAAGCCTGAGCCCAGCGAAGGCCAAGGAGGTACACAAGGAAGAGGGCAGACACGTGTAAGGGCTCTGAGGCAGGACTGTCTGAAGATCAGGAAGTGGCAGGTGAGGCCAGAGTGAGGGGAGCATAGGGAAGCATAGAGGAGCGTGGGGGAGCATGGGGGCAGGGAGGCCTCCTGGGCCATGAAGAGGGAAGTGGAGGTGATTCTGGAATCTGAACCCTGGTCTGCCCCCCAGATCCCAGATGTTTCAAAAATGGAGCACCAGGCCTGAGGCTGGGGACCTTGTGGCACTGGTCAACCTTTTATCAGTTTATCACAGGCTTATCATCATGTACGGATATTGCCCCATTCCAGTGGGGAAACCAAGGCATAGAGGGAGGAAGTAGCTGCCGCAGTCACACAGAGCAGATGGGATTTCCAGCCCCCGCCCCCCTCAGTCCTGCGAGCGGTCAGGAAGCCACCAGGAACGGCCAGGACAATGAGGCGAAGGACACTTCCTTCCCCTCCTGCAGCAGCCTGGGGCTGACTCAATGGGCTGGCTGAGGCAAGAGGGGCCGCGGGTGACACCTGGAACCTGGCCATCAGCTGCTCCGTGTGATGGGTCACCCGGGCTCTGTGGGGCTAGCCCGGGCACCTCACCCTTTCCTTGATCTTGCTCCTTTCCCAGCTTCCCATCTATTGCGCACCTACTGTGCATTCAGCCCTGTATGGGGGACATGGCCATGAGCCAGGCACAGTCCCTGCCACAGGGGGGCCCACACTCCACCTTCCAAGCCCATTTTGCAGCCCCTCGCTTCCCAAGTATCTTCTCACTTTGCCTGGGCCCTTCCCTCCCCTTGACACATCAGTCCCAGATGCCTCTGATCCAAAGAACCCACCCTTGGAGGTCGCCCTGTCCCCCACCCCTCAACTGCTTCATCTGCAAAATGGGAACAAAAATACAAGCTCCTGCCTGGTGCACAGCTGGAGTAAGCTGGCTGGAGCCGGGTCAGGGCCCACCCCGCTCTGCATGCTATAGATTGCAGCTGTATTATTACTGCTCTTTATAGCCATACCTGCCCCCCCCAAAGCCTGGCACATAGCTGGCACTCAGAGAACACGTGACTAGCTCATGCGTGGAAGGGGAGCAACTCCGGCATGCAGGGTCTCCAGTCTCACCTTTCACAATGCTGGAGAAGGTGGCAGAGTGCCGGGACACAAAAACCTTGAGCTGCTCATCAAGGCTGCAAATGCCAGGGTCAATGTCCCAGGACCGGATGCCTGTTGCGGAGGAGGGGGGGTAGGAGAAGTGAGGTAGGACTCAGCTGGGCTCCCAGGCTCTGAGAACAGTTTAATAACCAGTATCTGGGAAGTGGGAACAATCCCAGCCCCTCCCCTCCACTTGCCCCCCAATGCAAGAGCCTGGAGACTCAGAACCACTCAAAGTGCCCTTGGATTTTCTGCATCGTTTCAAGGAACCCAAAGCATAACTCAGCATTTCAAAGAGAAGAATCAACATCAACAAGAATGCTCCCACCTCCTAAACAGTCACTTGGTCCCCTCCATCATCGCCCTCACCCCCACCACTGGTCTCACAGCTTCTACAACCGTCCAGACACACTCCCCAGACACACTCCCACTGCTTGGCCTTTGCACCAGCTGCTCCCACTCTCAGGAGGCCTTTCCCTCTGCTTCTACCCTTCAGGTCCTCAGCCGTTCGCACCGTTCTGAACACTCCTGACAGCAGGTGAGCTTAAAACTTGTTCCACCTCCTCGCCCACTTTGGGTCCATCCCCCTACCAGACTGTTGGCCCTGTGAGAGCAGAGCTGAACCTGCCTGTGGTCCCCACACTATCCCAGCACATGGGTCGGGGGGAGAGGGGGCAGGAGGACCCAGGCATAGAGGACGACATTCCCAAGCATGAGAACCGAAGTGTGTGCTGCCCTCCCATTTTACAGGAGCCAGACCGCAAGCCCTGTCCATCTGATTGGGTGGGGGGGGGGGAATGAATGCCCTCCAAACACGGTGTGGGGTGCACCACGCCCGCCGGTTCCACCGTGCCAAGTGGCTGCAGGTGAACTTTGCAGGTGCACCTATGACTCACCTCCCCAGATGCCAAATCCCCTGGGCAGGCCGCGACCGCCCACACCCCAATTAGCAAGCTCCTTGTGGTGCAACGGAAAGTGGGCCCCGGGGCTCCTGGCCCAGCCTCCGCACCCCTGTTCCTCCTTCCAGAACGTCCAGGATACTAAGACCGGGGACTTCGAGGTGACCCCACCCTCCCTTCGGCCTGCCAGTCTGGCGGGAAGCAGAGCCGTCGTCCGTTGTTGCCCAATCACGCAAGTCCCAAAGCCCCGGCCCGGCGTCCAGTCCCTGGGCTGCACCCCGGTCGGGGCGGGGCAGCCCAGCCCAACCCAGGCCCGGGCACCGCCTTCTCCGTGGGCACCGAAGGCCTCAACCCGCGCCATACGCCTAACGGTGAGGAGGACCGAGCCTCCCGGCCCCAGGATCCCGCCGCCCCCCAATCCTATCCCCTCCCCGCCCCCAACCCGGCCGCCCCACCCCCCGGCCCTCGGGCCGAGACGATCGACCGCGCCCGCCTCCCGCACCCCGCGCCCCCAGGCCGGCCCGACCTCGTTCGAGCTCCTCCAGCACATAGGCAAGCAGCCCCGAGCACCCGCACTCGCCGCCCACCACGAGCAGCAGCGAGCTCGGCGACTGAGTCGCCCCGGGACCCACCACCGCCGCCGCCATCTTCGCGCCGCACTGACGCTCCGAGCGCCCACCCCGCTGACCCCGCCCCTTAAAGGGGCCAAACCGGAAGAACTGAAGACCCCGCCCGGAAGCCTCCTCGCCCCTCATCTGCCACGGTCGACCCCTTCAGGTTTCCGGAGCTGGGGACCGAGCCCTGAAGTGGTTGGCTGACTCTTGGATCGCCACCATGGCCACCCCTTCCCAAGTGATCATTCCTTCGTCCGTCTGTCCATCCATCCATCCATTCATTCAACAAGCTTTGACTGCATGCCTACCACGTGCTCTATGAGAACTTACCACATCACAGTGGGCCCAGTCAGAACCAGGTCCCATACATGCTTATAGGTCCCTGGGTCAGGGCTTGAACAGAGAAAAGAAAGTTATCTTATAGCTAGGGCTTTAAGGGATGTGTAGGAGTTTGCCAGGTATGAGTGGTGGGGCAAGAGCATATGAAGCAGAAATCAGAGCATGTGTAGAATTTTGGAGGTAGGAAAGTACGTTTGTGTTTGCAACACATTCCGGAGCCCACTGGGTCCTGAAGCAGGGTAACATGCTGGCACCTATGTGCCAAACATTTTACTCCATTAGCTCATCGAATAAATCTATGAGGTAGGTAATGTTATTATGGTCACTTCAGAGAGGAAACTGAGGCTTGGAGAAATGAGGTTATCAGCCCCTTAAGTGATAGAACAGAATTGAACCCAAGTGAGTCTGATTCTAGGTCCAGCCTGTGGCAGGCACGGACTGCCAGTCTCACATGCGTACCCCTCCTTCCCCAAACAATCTCATTCAACGCTTTTCTTTTTTAAACGATTTTATTTATTTATTTGAGAAAGAGAAAGAGTGTGTGCACAGGCAGGGGGAGGGGCAGAGGGAGAGGGAGAAGCAGACTCCCCACTGAGCAGGGACCCCCCCCCCCCA
The DNA here is from genome assembly GCF_002288905.1 of Enhydra lutris kenyoni. NCBI lineage: Eukaryota > Metazoa > Chordata > Mammalia > Carnivora > Mustelidae > Enhydra > Enhydra lutris. The sequence goes on along the minus strand of NW_019154094.1, from coordinate 2,330,961 downwards.
CCTCCCCCAAGCAGGGCTTGATCCCAGAACCTGGGATCATGACCTGAGCCGAAGGCACATGCTTTAACTAACTGAGCCACCCAGGCATCATCCCTCATTCAACCCTTTAAACTATGGTGGCCGCTACTTTAAAAATTACATTGCATCAAACTTTTTGACGGTTGCCTGTGCCCAGGAAGGGCTGGCTTGTCTCTCTTGGGAGTGAGGTCTCTATATCTGGAGGCATACAAGACAGAAATGAAAAGTCCTGGGAAACAGGATTGGCCTCCTGCTATCCTTCATTATCTAGGGTTGTTCAGCCCAACTTCCTCCCTGGCCACGTGCTAACGTCCTAGTACTCCACTTCCTCTCTCCCTTTCTAGCCCTGGCATTCTTCCTCTATCCCGGTCCCTCCTTTTTAGCTCTCTCCCCTGTGTCCTGGCTGCATGTGATTTCTTGCATTATTGCTATGAGCAATAACAGGAATGGGAATGTCAGTGTCAGGTTCTATCTCACCTATCAGTCTGGGAGCTCAGTTGGAGGCAGGGCCAGGCAGAGGCTTCTCTGGAGCCCTGACCTTTTGTAACACATGGCTGAGTATCCTGGAAATGCATGATAAAGGCTTGTGAAATGAGGGTGAAAAGCCCATTTGTCCACCATTCATTTATTCATTGATTCTTTCATGTGTATTTATTGGTTGAGTGGACTTGAATCCAGGACCTTCTGACCAAAATCTGGTCTCTTCCTTCCTGCCCAAGGCTGTGAGTTATGATTGTGGCTATTAATTCTAGTTTGTCTTAAAGGGCCCTGAAGTGTGAGCATGTTCTCCACCAGGCTGTCTGATTTGGGAGGAAAGGTCATCCCCAAGGACTCTGGGGGCTGATGTTCTCAGCATTCTGGAGTCCTGAGGTTTTTCTGTCCCAGAGTGTCACCCAGGTGGATGACCCCCAAATGGGAAATGTGAGGAGTGTCTCCCCAGCTATGAAGCATCTGGGGCATCATTTCTGAGATCCCAGGCACCAGACTTAGGTCACTGTCCTTCTGCCTTTGTCTACACCCAGCTCCATGCCTCTTTCAAGGTCATCCATCCCTAGAGGGATCAGATGACAGCATTTGTGGGGGGAAATGGAAACCTTAGCCCTCAAGACTGCTGGACACCTTTGTTTTCCTACCCTGGCAATTCTTTTCTTTTCTTTTCTTTTTTTAACGTTTTTCTTGAGGTTTAACATAAGGCATGGGCAAGTTCACAAATGTCTAACATGGAAATTGACAAGGACGATGACCCTTTGGTCAGGATCTAGGACATGCCCAGCTCCTGGCAGTCGCTTGGACTTCCCAGCTGACGCTCCCCTCCCTCAAGCCAACCACTGCCCCGACCTCTATCATTATAGGTGAGTTTTACCTGGTTCTGAACTTCGCATAAATGGGATCACAGAGGGTGTCCACCCTTGGAGCCTGCTTCTCTTATGGCGAGGAGCAGGTGTTACTCCTTTTCATGGTGAGGTAGTAGTCTCTGGTTCCATTTTTTTAATGTTGCAGTAAAATACATATAACACATAACTTATTTTAACCACTTTAAAGTATGTCATTCAGTGACACATAGTACCTCCAGTTCACAACGTCTCGGCACCTTCACTGACACTAGCTCTGGAACTCTTGCATTCCCATTAGCCATCATTCCCCGTTCCCCTCCCCCAAGCCCCTGGCAACCAGTATTCTACTTTCTGTCGCTATAAATCCGTCCTGGACATTTCATACACTATCTGGCCATTTCTATCAGGCTTCCATCATTCAGCATATTGTTTTCAAGGTGCATGCATATTGTATCCACGTACAACTCCTTTATTCCTGACATTCCTGGTTTATCCGTTCCACCATTGGTGGACTTTTGGGTGATTTGTACCTTTTTGCTATTGTGACTAGTGCTGCTGGGAACATTCGTGCACAAGTTTTTGCTGAATACCAGCTCTCCATTCCCTTGCATGTATGCCTAGGAGTGGAATCTCTGAGTCACGTGGTAATTCTATGTTTAGTTTTTTGAAGAGCTGCCAGACCCGTTTTCCACAGCGGCTGCACCATTTCACATTCCTGTCAGCAACGTATGAGGATTCCAATGCCTTCACGTCCTTGAAAAGACCTGGATTTTATCATCATCGTCGTTACTATTCTTGTTATTAAAAGCTCTGGGTACCAGCTTTATACCGTTTGTCCCCTTCACCTGTCGGTGGACATTTGGGCTATAGTGGATGAAGCTGTTTTGAGCCTTTTTTGTACATGTCTTTTGGTGACTATACCTCATTCTCCCCCCTCCCCCCATAAATGCCTAGGGGCGGGATGGCCAGGAGATGGGGTAAGAGATGGCTGGACTGCTTTCCCAAGTGGTCTGTGAGGTCCATCCATCCTCAGCAACACTTTGATTTTAGCCTTTTCAATATTTGCTTTTTTTCCTGTCCATCCTCTACCCCTCTCACTAATGCAGTACATCTGTCAACATCCATTAAGCATGTGTGTTGAGAACACTAGTTCTCAGTGCTGGGGAGGGGAACAAAACTGTTGGTCCTGGGTGTGCATCACTCCCAGTCTGGGATTGAAGGAGGCTGAGGTCCCCGAGGCTGTATGCTTTATATATTAGTTAATTTTACCCTTGCAACGATTTAGGACAAAATCTCTGAGTAAACACATTTAATAAGTGGGCAAGACAGATTGGGAGAAGTCAAGGGGCAGATTCGGTGTTCAGCACCCTGACCAGGATGTGAACCCAGGACATCTGACTCCAGGCCCTGCAATACTCATTCATCATTCGTCTGTTTATTCATCCCCTCCGGAAACACTTCCTGATAACTCTCCTGTGCCCCTAAGAGGTCTCAGTCCTGGTTCCCAAGGAGACCTCAGTATGCAGGAGGAAGAGCTGTCCATGGATGTCCCCTAGCCCTGGGGAGTCAGGGTTGAGCTGGAGGGTGGGTTCAGGAGCTGGAAGAATTGTGAGTAGAGGAGTAAGGGCTTTGACTGGGGAGAGAGAGAAGGTATCCTCAAAAAAGGGACATTGGAGCTAGGGTTTTGAAGAGTGCATAGGAGTTCATCAGGCAGATGATGTATTCATTAATTCAACAAACACCTCCAGCCAAATCCTCTTCTGCTAAACTCACCCTAACCAGTTCCTAAGGAGTCCCCAGGCTGGGGGAGTCAGAACCACACAGATTCCCCAAAAAGTCATGGATGAGGGGCAAGGAGAGGTGGAGCATAAGTATGCCCTGGAGGAGAGGAATATGGGGCCAGCAGGAGTCTCCTGGGAGGAGCCTGTGTCTCCAATTCCCTCCTCCAGAGCAAAAGCAACAGGTGCTGAATGGTTTTTGCTTTGTAATGTATTCCTTGGGTTAAATGAGGCCACGATGGCATGATTCTGCCTCAAAGAGATGCTTGGGCCTGGTCCAAGCCACTTCCCAGCAATGCAGTGTCAGTTTCCCCAGGTGATATATTTGGAAGGAAAAACAACTAACCCCTCCCTCTGGGCCTGGTGGTGTAGTGGTAATGGAGGAGCATTGAATTGTTGCTTGTGGATGGAGGTCCATGCAATTGAGACATTTGAGACCTGTGAATGGAGCAGGGAGGTCCCAACCAGATCTGGAGAGATCTAGGAGGACTTCCTGGGGGAAGCAGCACTTGAGGCAGGACTTGAGGGAGAAGGAGTTGAGTACAAGTATGGGACAGGGAAAGGAGCACCTGGAGGAGGAAGAGCACTTCCTGTGGGGGAGAACAGCATGTGCAAAGGCTCTGAGGCCAGAACAGACTGGGTGTGTTGGAAGAGTACAAGCCCACAGAATGGCTGGGTGGGTTGACTGGGAAATGCAAGAGGGTATAGCTGGGGAGGCTAGTGGGGGTTGGGCCACACAGGCCTCCGGGTCACAGGAAGATTTGTGGATTTTATTTTATTTTATTTTATTTTTAAAGATTTTATTTATTTATTTGACAGACAGAGTTCACAAGTAGGCAGAGAGGCAGGCAGAGAGAGAGAGAGGGAAGCAGGCTCCCTGCTGAGCAGAGAGCCCGATGCGGGACTCGATCCCAGGACCCTGAGATCATGACCTGAGCCGAAGGCAGCGGCTTAACCCACTGAGCCACCCAGGCACCCAGATTTGTGGATTTTAGACTGAGGGCCATGGTGGGGACCCATGGAGAGTGTGGGAGCAGAGGGGACATGGAACACAAACTATAAAAAATGACCATGAGCTGGTTCCAAGCATTTTATAAGATCAACGCAAGTCACTACCCCATTCCATTGTACAGGTAAGGAAACAGGAATTGACAGGGTAAGTGACATGCCCTGGATCACACAGCACGTGGCAGACCTAGGATTTGAATCCAGATGCCCTCAGTTTCAGGGGCTGGGCTCGTGAGCACTTAGCCAAGAGCAGCCCGTTCCAGGTGGTGGCCAGATTGCCATCAGTTCCGTTGCAAAATCGTCAAGATGTGGCACGGGGAGGAGGGGAGTTGTGAGTGGGAGAGGCTGCATTTTGTTTGTTTATAATCCAGTCCTCTGCGAGGACTGCTGCTCCTCCAGCAACCCCACCCAATTAACGCAAAGACGCCAGAAATGGCGATTTCCTCCCCTCTACTCCCACCTGCACTGGATCCGCCTAAACCCCACCTCCAAGACGGATTGGACGGGACAGCGTTACCGACACCCAATGGTAGCTCAGGATACAAGTTCCCGCCCCTTCCTCTCCCTCAGGCCACTCCCCAACTCCGCCTCAGGGCAGTCCTTAGAGTGAGAGCGGGTGGAAGGGAGGTGGCTGGTTGTACCAGTTTAGGTCCCTGGGTTTTGCAGAGGACCCTGAAGTAGTGCTTCAGGGAGCCAAGGGCTCCCTAAGTTTTAATACCGGATTCATTCATTCATTCATTATTCCGCTTGATAGATGTACTTGAGCAAGAGGTGACCTGCTTGGATGGCTTGCAGTCTTGGAAGCTGGTTAGAGGGGACAAAGATGGGTCCTGAGCCAGCTTCCCAACCCCAGGCAGCGCCATGTCCTTAGGTCCAGACCGGAACCAAGTCAAACAGTCACCACTGTACTCGCATCTCCTATCCCACTAATGACCGGGTGGGGAAATGCAAAGTCGAGGATGACACAAGGGTCAAGGGCGCAGAACCCAAGTCTAGTGGTGTTAAATCCCAACTATGTCCCTTCCGAGTTGTGTGACTGCCCTGTGCCTCAGTTTCCCCAATGCTTGAACCCCTATCATAACAGCCTCCGCCCAGTAGGGTCTCTGTGATATCAAATGATTTACAGCATGAAGCAAAATCCAGCTCCGCTCGTGCTAAACTCGCACCTGGTTATCTATTGTAATTTATCGTCTTATTTTGGAAATCGACTGGCCACAGGTAGCTCACTTGAGTAGACAGCTGGCAGTGACCCAGCTGGGGTCTTCCCATGGAGCCCACATCCAACCCCACAGACCTGTTTTCTGATGCATTGATTTTAACCCCAGTAAAGCTTACATCCTGTTCCTGAACATAATTAAACATTGATTCATTTGGGCTTTGCTGTTCTCCTTTTGCATTCTAAATCAGTGTGTGTATATCTGAGTCGCAACATTTTCATAGGACTCTGGAGTACTTGGGAGCTCTGGGCATGAGGGGTTGACACAGCCCTGCCTGACAGTGCCTCAGTGGTAGTCCTAGAAGCATGAGAGGCTGAAGCCCTGAGTTCAAGTCCAGCTGTGCCATACACTGCCTGTATACCTTGGGCAAATACTGGGGCATCTCTGATCTGCAGTTTTCCCACTTGTCAAAGTGACAGCCTGACGGTCCCCTGTCGAATGTTCTTAGCCACCCATTACCACCACCCCACCCCACCCCGCCACATCTGGATTCAAGTCCACCAGTCTCCAGTCGATCTGTAGCAGGGAAGCAAGATTCAAAGGGGTGGCATGAATGAGGGTGCAGCCCTGGACTGGCACACAGTGAGGGACTTGTTTGGGGGCAGTGGGGGCAGCAGGGAACTGGAAGCTAGAGAGGGCAGAGGCGTTAGGTTCCTACTGATCCCTCCCCTGAGCTGGACCCAGGGTAAACAGCGGATGAGCCTCATGTACTCTTGGCATTCTCACATTGGACATAGAACTACCTTGGCTCCCAGAGTCATTTCTTTGTGCTTCTGTTTTCCTCATCTGTAAAATGGACATGATTGTACCTACCTGGGGGGATGGCATCTAAGGTACACAGGAAGAGCCCAATAATTGTTGAGAAGGAGTTCTTGTTTTGTTTTAAACTATCATAGTAGGGGATTTGGGAGTACAGGGATTAAGGACCCCAGCGGGCTGCTGGGATTTGAATCCCAACTCTGCCATTCACCTGCTTGACCTTGGGCACGTGGCTCACATTTTGGCTCTGTTTCCCTCTCTGTAAAATCGGTTAAGAGGATTAAAGGAGTGAGCATTTGTAGAATTCTGCGCAGTGCCAGGCTCCGCTAGAGAAGGTTTCTGCCTGCCTGCAGGTGGCCCTCAGCCTAGGGATTGCCCTTTGGCCCAGTGCTGCCACCTGCTGGTTACTCTGGAGACTTTGGACTGAGCTCCGCCTCCGAGCCTGGAGCCCCGCCCCTACTCCCTCTGGACTTATCTCATCTCTCCTTACTTCTTCCGGGTAGTCCCTCACTAGAGCCCCCAGGTCAGGGCTGGGAACTTGCAAAGGGTCAGCACTGCCCGCGTCCCATTAGCTCTCTAGGAAGTAATTACCTTTTTAATCCCTATTTTATGAGCGATAAACCGAGATTGTCCTCATTGACTTCTCTTTGTGATCACTGGCTTGAGGGCCGCACGTAGGTCTGGCAATAGGTACAGCCTCACAGCATCGGCGCTCACCTTGTCCTCTACCAGGAATGCCCTGGAAGAAGCTCTGCCCATTCCCCATTAAAAAGCTGAGTTCAGTAGGTGCTGTGGAGGGGGAGCTTTCTCATCTAACCCTTGGCATAGGAGATGGGCAAGTTTGGGCCCCTGGGAATTGCCAGGAGCTCATTGGCTGGGACGTGTGTGTGTGTGTGTGTGTGTGTGTGTGTGTGTGCGCGCGGGTACGCGCGCACATGCTCATGTTTGGTGTGTGGGGGTCTCTACTCGTGTGTGTGCATGGCAGGGGAGGACTTGTACTTCTCACCAGTCTGTGTACTATCTCCCATTATTTGTCTTTGAATGACTTCTTTGTGGATTACATAGGATGGTAAAGAGAGTGAAACATCAAAAGCCAAGAAAAGAGAGATGGAAAGACAGAGGGTGAGGATGAGTTTGCAGAAGACTTGAGTGTAGATGCATGGGAAGAGGAGCCAGGGAAAGAGGGAGCTGAAGAGAAGAGAGTGTAAGAGAAAGATAGAAGCAGCATGGCATAATTAAATGGAGGGCTGGGGTAGCTCAAATAAATAGCTTTGGAATTAGCAGAGCTGTTGGTGGGGGCAAAATAGGACAGTGGGGCTTAAAAATTAATTGGATCTGAGTGATCAGTTTATCAGAGGCTTTGGCAGATAGAGGGAGATGACCTGTGGGTAAAAGGGAACAAGAGAGACCAATGCACATCAAATATTGAGAGACTGTAATTCACATTAACAGATTAAACAAGAAAACTTATATAGGCATTCCAATTGATTCATGGAATGTAATTGCTAAAATTTATCACTCATGTCTGACACAAGCAAAAAATTCTAGCAAACTGGAAATAGAAGTGGACCTCTTTGACTTGATTTTCTGTTAAAAAAAACGTCCAGCAGGGGGCGCCTGGGTGGCTCAGTAGGTTAGGCGTCTGACTCTCGCTTTCGGCTCTGTTGCTATCTCCCAGTCGTGGAAATCAGAGCCCCCAGCAGAGGGGCTCAGTGCTCGGTGCTAAGTCTGCTTCAGATTCTCTCTCCTTCTCCCTCTCACCCACGCTCTCACGCGCTCTCAAATAAATACATAAATAAATAAAATCTTAAAAAAACACAACCAAAAATCTCCAGCATATATATTTAGTGGTGAATATTGCAATGTTCCCTTTAAGATGGGCAGACAAGGCCAGGATGTTAATTACCATGGTGTCTGAGATGGTACTGAAGGTACTGGCCTGCACCATAAGGCAGGAAAAGTAAATGAAAGGTCTAAGAATTGTTAAGGAGGAAATAAAAGTGTCTTATTTTCTTTACTGTGAAGGGAAAGATAGATTAAGTTGAAGAATTTTAAAGTAAATCCATAGACCCAGAAAGAAGATTGGTGGTTTCCAGGGGTTGGGAGAGAGGAGATGGAGAGTGACTGCCAAGGGGGACAGGTTTCCTTTTGTGGTGATGGAAGAGTTTTATTACTAGATAGAACTAGTGGTTGCGGGGCGCCTGGGTAGCTCAGTGTATTAAAGCCTCTGCCTTCAGCTCGGGTCATGATCTCAGGTTCGTGGGATCAAGCCCCGCTTCGGGCTCTCTGGTTAGCAGGGAGCCTGCTTCCCTCCCTCTCTCTCTGCCTGCTTCTCTGCCCACTTGTGATCTCTGTCTGTCAAGTAAATAAATGAATAAATCTTGGAAAAAAAAAAAGAACTAGTGGTTGCCCAACATTGTGAATGTAAAAAATGCCACTGAATTGTACATTTTAAAGTGGTTAAAATGATAAATTTTGGTATGTGTATTTTGCAGCAATAAAAAAAGGATTTTAAAACTAAGAGTTTCCTAGATACTCCTGCTCCAGGAGGTGGAGCACAATTCCCTTGTCTTGAGAGTGGGCTGGGCTTAGTGATTTGTTTATAAAGAGCAGAGTAGAGAAGGAGAAAAATAATAACTTGACAGTGGATAAACTTGGCAGACAACATGTTACCCAGATGATCAAAGTTAAAATCCCCTGTGATGTCACGTGGGTATCAGGGATCTCTGGTGACAATAAGGAAACCTCATCTCTGTGATCTTCCCCCCAAAGCCCATAACCCCAGTCTAATAATGAGAAAACATCAAGATAACCCAAATCGAGGGACTTTCTGCAAAATGCCTAATGAATACTCTTTAAATGTGTCAAGGTCATGAATAATAAGGAAAGACTAAGAAACTCACGTTTATCAGTTTATCACAGTGTACTATCACATTGGTCTCACATTTAGGCAGAGATCAAGGAGATAAAATGACTAAATGCAGTGTAGGTCCTGGAGTGGATCATCGACTAGCAAGAGAACATTAGTGGAAAAACTAGTGGAATATAAAGTTTGCAATTTAGTTAATAATAAGTGCCAATGTAAATATTTTTCTTTTGAAATGTATATCCTGGAAGTAAGTACATGTTAGATGTTAAGATTAGGGCAAGCTAGGTGAAGAGTATATAAAAACACTCTGTACCTTTTTACAGCTCAGTGCCTCTACAACTTTCTGTATATCTAAAATTTTTTCAAAATAAAAAGTTTAGGGGTGCCTGGGTGGCTCAGTGGGTTAAAGCCTCTGCCTTCAGCTCAGGTCATGATCCCAGGGTCCTGGGATCGAGCCCCGCATAGGGCTCTCTGCTCAGCGGGGAGCCTGCTTCCTCCTCTCTCTCTGCCTGCTTCTCTGCCTACTTGTGATCTCTGTCTGTCAAATAAATAAATTTTAAAAATCTTTAAAAAAAAGTAAAACAAAATAAAAAGTTTATTTAAAAATTTAAGAGATTCTGTTCAGAAAATGATTCCTAAATAGAATGAAAACAAGCTACAAAATTGGAGATTTTTTTAAACAATACACATTAAACCAACAAAGGATTCATATTTAATATGGTTAAAGAGCCACACCAGTAGGAAATGACAGTCACATTTTATTTATTTATTTTTAAAAGATTATCTATTTTAGAGAGAGAGAATTCATATGAGGGGGGAGGGGTAAAGGGAGAGGGAGAGAGAGAATCTCAATTAGACTCCCTGCTGAATGCAGAGCCCAGCAATGCAGGGCTCGATCTCACGACCCTGAGATCAGGACCTGAGCCAAAATTAAGAATCAGACTCTTAACCAACTGAGCCACCCACATGCCTTTTTTTATTCCTTTTTTTTTTAAGATTTTTTTTAATATATGTGACAGACAGAGATCATAAGTAGGCAGAGAGACAGACAGAGAGAGAGAGAAAGGGAAGTAGGCTCCCTGCTGAGCAGGAAGCCCAATGCGGGGTTTGATCCCAGGACCTTGGGATCATGACCTGAGCCGAAGGCAGAGGCTTTAACCCACTGAGCCACCCAGGCGCCCCACCTTTTTTATTCATTTTTTAAAAAAATGTAACTATTGGGGCATCTAGGTGGCTCAGTTGATTGGGTGTCCTACTTGTGATTTCAGCTCAGGTCATGATCTTAGGGTTGTGAGATCGAGCCCTACATCGCTGGGCTCCCTGCTCACTGGGGAATCTACTTGAGATTCTCTTTCTCCCTCTGCCCTTCTCCCCCTCACATGTGTGTGCTCTCTCTCTAAAATAAATAAATAAAATCTTTTAAAAAGTGGATAAAAAACTTGAAGCATTTCATCCTAAGAAGAAACCAATAATCACATGAAAAGTTCCCCCTCGTGAGCAGTAAGAAAGCAAATCACACCAAAATGAGGCACCAGTTCTCCCCCTTCCGTTTGGCATGATTCAAAAACTGGGAGTTGTCCAAGTGTTGATCAGGGTGTGGAGCAACTGAATGCTTATATGGTGTGAGTGTGATAGAAATAGTTGGAGGCATGTCAAAAGACAATCTGATGCTATCTCGTGCAGCTGAGCGTGTGGGTGTCCTACAATCCAGCCATCTTACCATGTGCACCAGCCTACATTTCTGAGAATGACTATAAAAGTTAGTGGGGTTTTTTTTTTTTTTTGGATTAAACTCAAAGCGGAAGCAATCTTAAGGTCCACCAACTGAAAGTAGATAAATAATCAAAGGTATAGTAAACCAAGAGGATACCGTAGAGCTGTGAAAAATGCATCTATTTGAGCACACGCAGAAATGTAGGTGAATATCAGAATCATGTTGACCAAACAAGTTAGTAAAATATGTGATCATTTTATTCTAGTTACATAAAGTCCCCAACCACACAAAACTGTGTATTGTTTGTTGATAAATATGTGGTAAAACTGGAAAGAAAAGTAGGAGGATGAAAAAGAAAATTTAGGTAGTTCTTCTTTCTGAGGGGAGGGACGATGAGGTAGGGGAAAGGCCCATGGGGTTTTCCACTGTGGTGGTAATGGTCTTTACTCAAGCCTATCATTGCTGCCTTTTATTCCTTACCTAGGGCTGATCAGTATGTAATAAAAATTGGAAAAGCAATGAGAGTTACAATAATATACATTACTATTCCAAGTTCTTTCAGTTGTTAGCTTACATAACATCTGCAATTCTGTGAGGCAAGACCTGTTATTGTTCCCATTCTACAGATTGGGAAAATGAGGCATAGAGTGGTTACATGACTTGCCCAAGATCATGCTTGAGATCAGAGTCAGAGTTGGGTTTTAAGCACAGACCTCACTTGCAACTAACTCCATGTACATTCTGTGTTTATGAAATTCCTTCATGTGTGCTGGGAGCAGGGGATTCTGTGAACTCAGCTTCTAGTGCTGTTCTAGACACTGGAGGTACAAAGTAAACAGGTTTGTAGGAACTTGACCCACAGGGAACTGCCCAGCTAGGTAAGTAGGGAGCCCTGGAGAGCAGAGATGTGTTGGAGTGAGGGCTGAGTCAGGGGAAGAGTTGGTGGCTGAGGAAGTTCAGAGGGTAGGGTCCGTGTGGGGAAGTCAGGGAAGTCTTCCTGGAAGAAGGGATGTTCCAACCGGGTATTGATGGATGAATAGGAGTTTGCCAGTTACACAAGGGAGTGAAGGATGGGATCCAGTCTGAACGTGTGCAAAAATCCACAGGCTGAGTGGCTTAAAGAGTGAAACAGATACTCAGAAGGAGACCTAGATAGGGAGTGGTAAAGACACAGACTGGACAGAGAGACGCTCAGACAGAGACACATGACCAAAAGAGACAAGGAGACAAAAAGAGGAACAGAGAGACACAGGGAGAGAAAGAGATAGAGAAACAGGCAATGAGAGACACAGACATAGAGACAGAAGAGTAGAGGGAAAGCAGAGAGACAGCAAAGAACTCAAGAGAGAGCCAGAGAACCCACAGAGCGATTCCAGGAGAGATGAAAACACACAGAACCAGTAGGGAACCTGAGTAGGACTGCTCTCTGTCCCTCTGGTAGGGAAGCCCTGGGGGCGGGGAACCCTCACCCGCTCCGGCCCTTTAAAGCTCCCGCAAGCCTGCAGCGCCCCCGCCCCATCAGGCGTCCCTGGGCTCCGCCCGCCAGCCCCACATCAGCACCACGTCAGGAGCTGTCCGCACCCCCGGTGCTGAACCAAGATGGCCGGCGGCACAGGCCGGGCCCCGGCGTGAGCTGAGCGCGGGCTGCAGCCCCGGCCATGCCCTAGTCCAGTGGCCGCTAAGCTCTACCTAACAGAGCCGGCCCGCCGGCGACCTCGGAGACATGTCTCTTCTTTGCGTTGGAGGTAGGAGGCAAGGCTGCGGGGCTGGGGACCCGTGTGGACCCGGACGGGGCTCGGGGTCCGTGTGGATGCGGCTGGATTTCTGAGGGGGTGACTCGAGTACACGCGGCTGGACTTTTGAGAGGGGAGCCAGCCCTTGTAGACACATCAGGACGCCTGAGGGGGTGATCCGTGCAGATGTAGCTGCATTCTCAGGGGGTCCTGGTGGCCACTGCTGGGGGTCGTACGGACGTGGCTGAACGCGGAGGCCCTTGCGGACGCCAGCAGGGACCTGGGGCTCTATCTGACTCCCTAATCTGGACTGGGGAGTCTGTGTAGACCAGGTCATTAGGTGTGGAAGGGGCTGGGCTGGGTAGTTCGAATGAATCGTGTAAGGTACTTGGAAGGAGTCCTGTGCAGTGAACTGCCTGTGGGTTCTCAGGAACGTGAAGTAGCCTCGGAATTCGAAAAGGAGTGCAGAGGGAGGGGTCTCCAAGACCTGAGCATGTAAGATTTGGGTAAGGGGGTTTAACTATCAAGACAACGGTGAGCTCTAGGAATCTCCCAGCCTTGGGTGTAAAGAGTCCTGGGAAGGGGCTGGGGAAGACCCTTCCCTACGTCCTAGGAGGGTTGTGAAAGGGTCTGGGGGAGCTTTTCGCGTTAACTCTTTGGACTCCCGAGTTGGGGCTGGGGGAATCGCCTGAGGGCCTCCCCACTCCCCACCCCCTCCAGCACTCCGAAACCAAAACGCGTAACGGGCCTTCCCCATAGGGAGCCGACCCCTCGAGGGTGCAGTGCAGGTCTGCACCCCTCCCAGCATCCTCACCTCACCCACTTTGCACCGAAGCGAGGTAGGGAGAGGTGGGGTGGAGCTATTTTGGGGCCTGAACGCCATCTGCACCGAGGCCCACGCCCAGGCCCACGCTCTGCGTTGGGGTTGGGGAGGGGGAGAGACACAGGAGGGACATGATCGTTGCCCCGGACTTCTGGGTTGGGGGCAGACCCAGCCTGTCAGGACTCGTGTGTCCTGAGCATTCCTGCTAAGAACTCAGGCTCTGGGAGACCTTGGGCGGCGGTGGTTATGACGAATAGGGGCTCAAGTCTTATAGAGGTCTCATCCTTGGGTTTCAAGGACTGGGGTCCACCCCCCTCACTCACACCTACTCCCTCCAAGAAGGCTGAGGTCAGGGAAGTGTGTTGGTCAGGCCTGAGATGTCAGGCTTCTAGAGACCTTAGGCAGCAAGAATTGTGCTGTGTATGTGAGAGAGAAAGAGACAGACAGCTGAACACCGGCTTCCGCCTGGACCCCAGTGAACAGGCCCAGAACTGGGAACCGCCCCCGCCGCCCCTCCCCCCTCCTCCCCTCCCCCTCTGTCGCTCCATTCACAAACCCTGCCCCGCCCGCTCCCTGCCTGTGCGGCGACTTCCAGAGTGCTGTCGTGCGGGGCTGGGCAGGCGTGGACGCGGGTGTTCTTAAAGGGGCAGGGACCTGCTTTCTCTGAGCTCTTCCCCAACTGTACCTGATGGTGACAGAAAGGCCCATAGATCAAAAGCCAACTACCCCCTGACCTAAGGAGTTAAGGGAGTGGGAAGGTGCAGAGGATCCCTTGGAACCGCCAGGGGCTAGGCCTAAAGGAAGTCGAAGGTGAATGTCCAACCCCCCTACTGGCCTCTTCCCCTCCTCTAAGTAGTCTAAAATTGGGGGCCAGGAGGTGGGGGGCGGCATCTGGCACTGGAGGAGGGGGTCAATGTGAGTGTTCCTGGCTGATTCTCTTCTCTGCTCCTCCCACCCCCACCTTATCCTGCCTCACATCCTCCAAGTTGTGTTCTGCGAGAAGGTTTGCCTAGTTGTGTGTGTGTGGTGGTGGTGGGGGAAATCTCACCATTAACTCTGACGCAAACTGGAGGCTGGACTGCGGAGGTGGTGTGAAGGGGGGGGCAATAAGAAGGGTGAGGCTTCCAGAAACAGAGGCCTGGGGGAAGAATTATGTTGGATGATTCTGTGGAACTTACAGGAAGGGAATCACCAGCAGAGTGGAGGGGTGTTGGTGGGAGGGGCAGGGCTATGGGTGGGGTGGGAAGTAAAGCCCTGAGATGTATGGTGGGTGGAATAACACTGAGAGAGAAAGGGAGAGGCAGAGGGGGAGACCAGGATAAATGGAGACAGGGTGAAATACTGGGGGGAGTGATGCCTAGAGTGGGGAGGCCAGGGGGATGAGGGGTTGAATGGGAGGGGAGAGGGGGGAAGGGAGCAGTAGAGCTAGGCTGGGAGGGCTTTCCGTGGGTCTGAGCTCAACCTTGGAGATGAAGAAATTCCTATACTTTCAACCAGAGGTCCACTCATGTTTGCCCACATCTGTACACACATGCACTGAAACACTCATACACAGACAGTCTGTGTCAACAGTAATGCCCAGGATCCATCAAAGCTCCATGAAGTCCACATGCCTGTGGATGTACACTTATGGACACATGTGCACATTCATATGTGTGTGTGTGAACACACACATGTATATGGGACACAGCCACTCTGCCACGTAGGCATGGCCCCTGAAATATAGGCAAGTGTGTCCACATGCATGTACACAGACATGTGTGTATCCAAACATGCTTGATGCACGGTCACAATATCCATGTCACATAAAGATCCACTCATGCCCTGACATACAGGCACATACCTAGGTATACCTGTTAGGACCCCAATCTCAAGAAACACACATGTGTACACATGAGCACATGCCAAGGCTACATGCGTACACGCATGGAGACACTTGCCTGGACATTCAAAGCAGCCCCTTCCAGCAGGTGAATGCTGGTGAGTACACACAAGTAAACAAATACACTTTCCATATTGTATATTCCATATACAACTGTATAACACACACATCCATACACACACAACATATGTTTCTAATTGACATTATCACCTGTAAGTCCTCATGTACCTAAACTCACACATACTAGCATGTCCCACATACAGTCACACTGTACTCCCTGACACATATGTACAGATCATCACCTGCATTCAGATGGTAAAAGTAAGCACATGTCCTTCCATGCACATATGTACATATATACACACCTGCCTGCCCTGGTAACACTAACAGATACACATGCAAACACACACACATGTCAACTCTTACATACATACCTGAGAGCAGGACATAGGACACCACCTAATATAAGTCTTGCCTCTGCCCCCTCTCATTTCTTTATCTTTGTGGAGTCCCAATGCCCCTCTTCCCCCAACAATCCACTTGCTAGGGCTTGGTAGAGTCCTGAGGCTGCAAATGCCAAGTACCTGGTTCCTTCATGAATTCATTCATTTATTTAATCAGCAAGCATTAGCTGAGCACTTATTCTATTCCAGGCACTGTTCCTGGAGACCCAGCGCTATTCTGGCCTCATGTTGGTAGAGTCAGAGTGGGAGGAGCAGGGAAGGGCTGAGGGAGTCACGGAAGGTGGTATCCCGGGCTCTCTTCCTTTGGGAAGCCTGTCTTTACCCGCAGCCTCCCCCCCACCCCACATCCATTTGCCTGTCTCCGGGTCTCCGAAGATGGGGGGGAGCTAAGCAGAAGGGAAGTGGTGCTCTAGGTGGAGGGAACAACACATTCAAAATCATGGTCGTGAGTATTCCGGTCTAGAGCTTCTTATATACCTTACAACATTTTGCCAGGCCACTCAATGTTTTTAAAGGCTCCATAAATATTTCATGAATGAATATTGCATACAATTAGCAAATTCATAAACTAATAATATCAACAACAAGCCCCATTTATCCGGCATTCTTCAAGTATGGTGTTGAGGACTTTTTGCCCACTGCTTTCTGTAATCCTCACAGAAACCCACTTTACAGATGAGGCAAACTAAGCCTCAGGGAGGTTCAACAACTTGCTTAGTGCCACAGAGCCAGAAATGTAGCTATCTGACTCCACAGCCTACTGGGATTTGGGGGCAAAAGTTGAGCCTCTTCTTGGAGGAAGGGAAGCCAAGTCCCTTTCATGGGATGAGAATCTTCCTGGGATCACCTTCTTCCTTCAACCACTCAATAAAGAGATGTGTCATTTCTTCCTGATTCATTGTGGCTTTTCCTCTGCTCCTCTCCCAGGAAGCTTCCATAAACCCCTCTGCTCCTGGCTACCTTGTTTCTGATACCATGTAGCCAGGGGAGTTTGTATCTGGGTCTTTGCTCTCACTGTACTCATAAGATGCTCTCCGGGGTTGGCTCTGATTCATCTTCAGGAGTGCAATCTTAGCCCCTTCCCTAACTTGTACCTCACTTTCTTCCCACACACAATGGGGTTCCTCTGTGAGGTGCCAACCAGGACATCCCTAGTCCACCAGGCCTGGGTTCAAATCCCTAAAACCACCACTTCCTGGCAAGCCCTTTATCCTCTTCATTCCTCAGTGTGCCCATCTGTAGAATGGACACATTAACAGTACCCACTGCCTAGGTTTGCTAGAACTCCAGTGATATGAGGCACGCAGAGCCTTTGGCACAATGCCTCATCTGTGGAAAGGGTCTGTAAGTGTGAGCCGATGACAGGAAAAATCGATGATGGTGTTTTTATTAATGGGGACTAAAAGCTTTCCGTGGGTGTAGGACATTTCCTGAGAGCTCACTGCGTTCTCAGGCCTGAGGAGGTCTCAGTAGTATACAGGATGTAAAAAGACGTCCAAATTCATTGGAGGTAATTGGGCAGGGACAGGGGTTCAGCACCATGGACAGAGCAGAAACAGCACCCTCCACACCATGGACAGCGCCCGCCTGTGCTGAAGGAGCTGATCCTAGGACAGGGCTGCTGGAGGAGGAAATTCTGTCATTACTTCATTGAACACAATTTAATGAGCACCTACTATACGTCAGGCTTAGTTCTAAGTGGCAGCCCCTGGCAAAAATACAGACAGAAATCCCTGTTAAGGTTCTTGGTGTGTTTATGTTTTACACCGAAGTCTTCTGTTGGGCTCTGGCTTATTTCTGTCAATGGAGGGTGAAAGCCCTCTCTCCCAGTTGAAAGCCAGTGGGGCCAGTGTCCTTACCACAAGGCTCATGTAGGCCATCAACATCACATATAAAACCACCAAACATCTTAAAATCGATTTCTGAATTCTTCGTTTCCCTTCCCTCTTTCTCCATCTTGTAGTGTCTTCTGACACCCAGTAAGCATCTCCCGAAGAGGGGCTTTCAGGCACTTCCCTTGATGGTTGGCATCTACTCCTCACCTGCCCCCACTCCAGACCTGGAAGGTCATGGAGGAGGTGCCCAAAGACTGCAATTTGTCTCAATTAGAATTCAGGTTCATCTAGACCCGCACACTTAGAACCCCACTAAATAATACAAATAGTAATGATATTGGTAATGGTAATTATAAAAATATTGGTCATGACAGTATAATAAGGCCAATTCTAAAAATGATGAAAAAGAAAGGGGAGCAGGAAGAGAAGGGAATATAGGAGGAAGAGGAAGGGGAGAAGGCCCTACTTCGCTCCATTTTCCAGATGCAGAAACAGAGGTCCAGAGCCTGGCAGAGCCTATAGGAGTCCCCAGCCTGAGCCCCAGCTCCCACCACCTGGCCAGCATCTGCCTATGTAACCACATTAATCAGTCAGGGCTGATGGGGCCCCCAAGGGCCGTGCAGGCTGCTGACAGTTGTGAGGCAGTGTCTCCTGCTGGCCTGTCAGAGGGGAGGGCAGTGGGCACCTCCTCCACCCGCCACTCCCAGCTGTCGCATCGCCCACACACTCTGTGCCCACGTTATAAATAGCCTTGTGCGTGTGACCAGGAGCCGGCAGGAGAGGAGTGGTGCTTCCGCCCCGGTGACCCCGATACTGCAGCTCGGCTCCAGCTCGAGTTCCAGCAGCGCCAGCGAGCAGGGGGAAAGTGGCAAGGCAGAGATGTGATGACTGTGGTGGTGAAGGCGACAGTGACTCGGACCATTTACTGCCTGGAAAGACGGAAGGAGATGGACTTGGTCCCTTTTCCGAGCTCCACCAGCCCCTACCTGAGTCCCCTCCTCCTCTGAGCCCCACCTCTGATGACATCTGCTCCTCTGCCTTCCTGAGTCCCCTCCCCCACCAAGACCTTCCTCCAGCTCTGGAGCTTTCTTCCTTAGTCCTCTCTCCTCCACCCCCTACCCCATACCCCATTTCCCCTCTGAGTGCTCCTCTCCACTCTGAGCCCCCTTCTTGATTCCTAATTTCTTTCTGAGTTTCCCCCTCCTCCCTCTGAGTTCCCAGTGATGAACACATATTGAGGTCTTCATTCTGGACTCACTGAAGGAGCCTGGGAGCCAGGGCCTGGCCTCAGGTAGAGCACCCGCCAATATCACTCCACTGCCAGTGGGCCCCAACTGAGCTCACTACCCTCTGGCCCACTGAGGCTTAAGGAGGAGGAAAGTGGGCAATCTGAGGGAGTGGGGGATGAAAGAGACAGAGACAGATGGAGAAGGGAAGGAAGACAAACAGAACCAAGAGGAGGGAAACAGAGACGTTCCATCCCCCACCAGGAAGAGAGGATGGAGGACAGACCTTAGATGATTAGCCTCCTCTCTGAGCCCTGCCCCTGGTCTGTAAAAAAGGATACAGAGCAGGAGCTGCAGGCCAGGGCCCAGGCCAGGCCTGGCTAGACAACAATCAGGCCCTCATCTCTCCCTCCAACCCTTCCCTTCCAACTCTGCCTCTTCTTTTTGCTGGCCCTCCCTGGTGGACGTCTGTGTCTCTCTTTTTCTGTGTCTCTGAGTCTCTGTCTCTGACTCTCATGACTTGTTGTCTAACCCCTCCTCTCTGCTTCTCTTTCTTTCCCCATGTTGATCCCTCCATGTGTGCGTGCCTTTCTCAGCCTGTCTGTGTCTCTTTCGCCATTCTTCTTCCCTGCCCTGCCCCTGCCTCTGCATCATCTCCACTCCCAGCTTCACAGTCGCCAGGTGTGCAAGCAGGAGCTCCCCTAGGAGGGAGGTCAGTAGCTCCTGCCAGGTATATTCCTAAGTGTCCCTGAGCTTCACTCAGTCCCAGGGGTGAGAGGCAGGAAGTTGAGCTCCCTATGGGCTGAGTGAGGCTGAGGGTATGAGAGGGGGCCAGTGGGACAGAAGCTGAGCATGTCTTCAGGAGAGGGGCCTTTACATGTGAAGTTATGTGCCTTGAATGAGGAGGTGAGAAAGATAGCACACGGTGACCAATTTAGGGGTGTGGGAGAAAGGGAGACAGAGACACAAAGATAAAAAACAGAGAGAAGGCCAGATCTAGAAAAACAGAAAGAGAGAGACGGAGAGAGAGATGGAGGTCCAGAGAGGGGGATTCACTTGCCCAGGTTCACACAGCACTGTAAGCTGAACCTGGATCCACCTGACTCTGAAATGGTGCTCATTGCTCCCAATGTCCAGCCAAGGGCTTTGTCTGTACTCTAACCTCCCAAACCCAAACCCAGGTGTGATAAGTACAATGCACAACCCATTTGCATTTAAAGTTTCGGTTTTCTTGGAGGGTTGGCATTGGCATAGGAAGATAATCATTCTCTCTCTTGCTCTGTAACTCTAGGGAGCTCACTTAGTACTTCTGAGCTACAATTCCTCCCCCTGCCCCCCCGCCCACCAGACACGTACACCGTCTGTCTACAACAGGAACAAACAGTATTTATGGCAAGTGTTTAGAACTACTCCATGTCCCTCACCCTTGATGGGAATTCTCTCTTCTCTGGTTTCATTCGGGTGCTTTTGCAAGACAGAAACTCAAGTGATGAGGACAGAGATAGGAACCCAAGATGGGAGGCCATGGCATTTTCCCAGAAAAGGGCTGAACTTGACTCTCAAAAGAAAAGAAAAGATAGAAACACAAGTTTGTTTCTAGGAATTTATCCTTCAACTTACTGCACATACTCTTCAAGATGCACTGAGAAACAGAAAGTTTCTATAGAGAGTGTAGAAAGCTGCCATTTGTGTAGAAAATAAAATAATGTACACACGCACACAATCGCCGAATCAGAAACCGTCTATCTCTAGCACTACAAAAAACTAGTAACATGGATTGCACCAGATGGGATCGTGAGGACTGGGGTAGAAAAGAGCCTTATTCTCATTGTATGCCATGGATTTTGTAAAATGTGCCTGTACTGCCTACACAAACAAAAATGTTCATTGAAAAGGAGAAAGGCAGAACTGTAGAAAGCAGGGGAAAGAGCTCAGTTTGGGAGCTGGTTTTGGGTGGAGACAGAGAGTGAATGGTAGAGAAGGATGGTGGGGGCAACTGCAGGGTACCAGAGATGTTGAAAGTAAGTTTAATATCCTGTGAGAAAAGCCAGTAGAGAGTGGAATTGCTTCAAGTCACTGTGAGTTGATGTGAAACATAAAGAGACTGGACCACATGGGATCCTGATGTATATTTGGGTTTCACCTTTCATAAACAAGTTGGGCTGGACAAGCTATGTGGGCACTCTGGAGCCAACTCTCTGGACTGTTCTGTTCCATCTTGCCTAGTCCCCTTTGAATATTAGACCTCAAACCCCTGGAGCATTTGGTAGGACAGACTGAGCTGGATAATTGGGGTAGAAGTCTCACTAGCCTGACAGATGGAGGGAATCATTGGAGATTGTCTTTCTCCTCTCTCTATCCCTCTCTCCTTCCCCAACTGTTCTGTCTCTGCTGCAATCCTGGAGGGCTTCCTGTGGGAGGCCCCTCCTATCCCCTGCTCAGCTCCTTCTTTTGAATCCTGTTCAATTGTGGGTAAAAGCACAGCTGGAGGTGGGGGAGCTTTGCATGAGTTTGATGGGGAGGGATGAGGGACAGAAATTATGCCCAGGATCCAAATTTCCTTCAACCCCTTGGTCTGCTTGTACTCATCTGTCTGATGGCTTCTTTCTCTCCCTCTCATCCCTGCCTCCCTCCTCTCCTTCCTGTTTCTCTTTGTCTCCTTGTCTCTTTGTCTCTGTCTCTGATCTCATCTCTTGATCTTGCTTTTGTTTCTGTTTTCTGTTTGGTCTCTTGATCTGTCTCTTTTGCTCTCTATCTTTGCCCTTCCTCTTTGGCTCGCTCTTTCTGTGTCTCTCTCCTCTCTGTCTCTCTTGTTACATTTCTATTTTGGTGTGTCTCTCTGTGTCTCTGTCTCTCCCTTCTCCCTACTCTCTACCCGTCTCCCTTCCCTTTCTTTGTCTCTCTCCACAGTCAAAAAAGCCAAGTTTGATGGTGCTCAAGGTAAGTGGCCTCTATTCCTGTCTTGTCCTGTGTTGTCTGTCTGTGTCTTGGAGAGATAGCGGAGGGGGTCTGAGCCAGTGATAGGGAACTTGGGCTGCATGTCTGCTGAGCGTCACAGAGTGTCAGACTTGGCCTGCAATCCCAAAGTCTCCCCAGCCATCTCCTGGAGAATCCAATGGAGGTGGTGTTCACCTTGACTCAGGGGCCCTTCCCAGGACCCTAAGAGACAGGGTGGGGATACTTAGATCTGTCTACAGGTGGGAAAAGTGAGGCTCAGAGAAGTGAAGAGAGTTTCCTACTGCCAATTTTGTTCCACTATCTGGTGCCTCAGTCTTCCCAGCTAAAAACCCAAAGCTATTGTACCCAGTAATTTCTAAGCTGCAAGATTAGGCATCCCAAAATTCCACATCTCCTTTTACCAAGACCCTTCCCTTGGGCTCTGCGGGACTGGCGGGGAGGGACTCTGGGGTTTAAGCACAGAAACAGCTCAGTTTATTTGACCTCGTTATTGGACTGAGGCCCCAAATACACGGAGACCCTGGGGGATCACAGCAGGGTCATCTAGAGCTTGAGAATGGGCACAGGGGGTCCCCAAACCCCTATGTTGACCTCCACTCTCACCACCACAGAGAAATTCAACACGTACGTGACCCTGAAGGTGCAGAATGTCAAGAGCACGACCATCGCTGTGCGGGGCAGCCAACCCAGCTGGGAGCAGGATTTCATGTTGTGAGTCTGCAGTGACTGGGCTAGCATGGCCTGGCACCTCGCTGGTCCCACAGAGCAGAGCCGGACACTTGCATGTCGTCTGGGCATCCACTCCCTCGTCCCTCGGCCCCATGTCCGGCCATTAGCATTGCCTCCAAAGCCCTTCCTAAATCCAGTTGCTTCCCTTTATCTCCATGGCCACCAGCCAAGTCCCTGCTGCCCGCCAGCCTCCGCCCCTGGCCTCCTGCTGCTGCCCGCCTCCTGCCTCCCAGCAATCTGTTCTCCTCCAGGCAGCCAGGGGGATATTTTTAAAACTGCAAATCACATCCTGTCACTCTCTAAACTTGCCCGTGGCTCATGGCTTGTGAACCTCAGAACAAAACCCACACTCCTCTCCACAACACCCTCTTTCCAGGCCTGGCCTCTGTGACCTGCCAGTATCTCTCTCCATCACTCCTGGCTCACCTGCCCCAGCCACCTCCACCTCTGGACCATTCCCCCAACATGTCCAGCTTTTTCCCATCCAGGACCTTTTCGCTTGCTCTTCTCTCCTCCCCACTCCCTCCAGCAGGGTCCTTCTCTGTCCTTCGAATCTCCATTGAGTCACCTCCTTAGGGAAGCCCTCCTTGACCACCATCCCCAAGCTGCCATTGGAGAGTAATTTTAGGCCTAGCCACCAAATATCACTTTAGTCATTTGTGTGATTTCTTGACACATTTCTGGTTCCTGGTTTCGGACTGTGAGCTCTAGGAGGGTGGGTCCCAGTTGGTCTCTGTCTCCACTGTGAGTCCCACCCCCATGCCAAGGACAAGGCCTGGCACACAGCAGGTGGCTCAATAAGTATTTGCCTAACAACTGAAAGAATTCAAGACCTGGACCCTCCCCTCAACCTGGAGCCACTCAGGGCCTCATATTACTTCCCATCTTCTCTGATGATGACCAACAACATGTTTTATGCCCTCTTCTAAGACTTTGTTTAAATCCGTTTTCCCCACAGCCTTGAGAGGGAGAGTGCTAATCTACTCCTCATTTTACAGAAGAAGAAACAGAGGACCAGAAAGGCCAAACCACTTGCTCAGTGTCACACAGCCTACACTTGGCAGAGCTGAGATTTGAACACACACAGCCCTCAAATTCCTGAGCAGTGCTTGGCTGCGGACTAGCGGTGATGGAGGCCATGAGAGAACTCAGAGTCAGGATCTTGAAACGGAGGAGTTTGGGGAAAGAGGGGAGGAGCTGGCCCTACAATTCTAGGGAAGATGTGAAGGGAAGAGACAGGGTAGTCCCCAACTCCCTGAAAGCCTATTACTGAATGACCAGGTCACAGCTATATGCCAGGAGAACATTCATTAAGATAAATCTTTGGGGGGCGCCTGGGTGGCTCAGTGGTTAAGCCGCTGCCTTCGGCTCAGGTCATGATCCCAGGTCCTGGGTTCGAGCCCCACATCGGGCTTTCTGCTCAGCAGGGAGCCTGCTTCCTCCTCTCTCTCTGCCTGCCTCTCTGCCTACTTGGATTTCTCTCTGTCAAATAAATAAATAAAATAAAAAAAATAAAAAAAAAAAGATAAATCTTTGGTAAATTGGTAAATTCAGTGAGCTGGACATTCACCAAGGATTTCCCCCAAATCTGCATATTTTAGGGTGAGTCCTGCAAGGAAAGTGCCTAGAGATGGTATTATTCATGTTCTCATGCGTGTCCCCATATGATTGAATAGAGATGACCCTGGGAAGGATGGAGACATCCTGAATACCCTCATCGTGGGGTAATAAGGAGCCACAGAGGATGTCTGAGCCTCTTCCTCACTTAGCAAGTACTCTCGGGGTCTGAGGGCTCAAGGAAGGGCCAAGGGAGTTGGTGATACAAGAGATGTGTAATGTATTTCCCCACTCCTTCCTTCCCAACTTGTAATCCTGGTTCTGCTATGATACCCTGAGCATGTAACTTAACCCTTTGGCCTCAGTTTCCCTTCTGTAAAACAAGAACCACTGTGTTACCTTCCTGGTAGGACTCACCCAGGCCTGGGTTTGAATTCCAGTTGGCTGTGTGTCCTAAGGCAGGTGAACTGAATTTTCTAAGACTTTACTCCCTCATTCTTACCCCATCATGCCCCTCCCCTCTCTCCACAGCGAGATTAACCGCCTGGATTTGGGGCTGACAGTGGAGGTGTGGAACAAGGGTCTCATCTGGGACACCATGGTGGGCACCGTGTGGATTCCCCTGCGGACCATCCGCCAGTCCAACGAAGTGAGTGGAGGGCCAAGGGCTGGGGAGGAGTACCTTGGAGGGGCCCAGAGGCCAGTGGCCTTCACAAGATGAACGTGTATCTCTCTCCCCCAACAACGTTTGTGACGGTGGTTCCAAAGTCACCAGGGTCTGAACTCCTTCCATCTTGTTGCTCTGCCTTTCTAGGGAGAAAGCAGCCCAGGATGGCTGCTGGAGGATCCCCATTACATCTGCATTGCCAACAAGGGAAGAAAATGTGGCAAGGGAGGGGGCTCACCCTCTCGGTTAAGGGCCTAACCTGGAAGCTGCTCACAGCACTTCACTCACATCTTATTGGCTAGAACTTAGTCACGTGGACACTTAGCTGCCTGGGAAATGTAGTCTTAAGCTGCACAGCCTTGGGCCCTGCTGCAAATAAATGTATTTCTATGGAAGAAAGGAGAAGGGTTATTATGGGTAATTAGCACTTTGTGCTGGGAGAAGGCTACAACAGTCCTGAAGGTACTAGACAATAACCTTGGCCTCTTCCCTCACCTCCTGGCCTTACATCTCACCCCTTCCACTCAGACCCTTCATGCTGAGCCCACCGGGATCTTAACCACCCTAGGACCATTCCTTGCCATCCCCGCTCATCTCCTTTGGGATGCCTTCCTGATGGCACTCGCTTACATTGCCAGCCTCATCTCCCCTGCCCCCCTCCAACTTCCACCCCTTGTAGGCCCCAAAGATGGTCTCTGAACCTTCGCATGTGCTGTTCCCTGGGCTTCAAGTATCCCTTCCATCACCCTCTAAGCTCAGCCCCCATGGCCTCTCCTCCTGGAAACTTCCCTAACTTCCCTCTGAATACCCCAGCCCCACCCCACCCCACCCCTGGCTCTGTCCTGACCTCTCCAGGTTGGAGGTTAGCGTGTCATGCTCTGTCTCCTGTGACCGCAGCACTGGTTTGTTCACTTTCGGTGGGGAGTTCTCTCATCTGCCCATGACAGATGAGGCATAGCTGTGCAAACTTGGGACCACCCCTGCCTGGCCCCACAGGGCCTTCTCTCTGGGTCCCTGCCTCTGGGTTTCTTGGACCCACCTTGGTTGCTTGGACCAGAACCTTCTCTCTGTTTCCTTGTCTGTAACGTGTGGGCATGACCCTTGCTCTTGGGGTGAGGGTGAGATGAGGGGAAGGGCATCTTCTGTGAGAGTCGGGGGACTGCTGGTCAGCATGTAGCAGATCCCTGCTCCACCCTGCATCACTTTGGACACTGTCACCCCGCCCCAATCCCCAGGAGGGCCCCGGAGAGTGGCTGACACTGGACTCTCAGGTCATCATGGCGGACAGTGAGATCTGTGGCACCAAGGACCCCACGTTCCACCGCATCCTCCTTGACACCCGCTTCGAGCTGCCTTTAGGTGAGTGTGGGGTGGGGGGACAAAGGACCCTCATCAGACCCAGGGGAATGGCCAGGACTGGGTGGGTTCAGACTGCCCTTCCTTCTGAGGATGAAGTTTCCGTCCCTGGAAGACAGAGTGTCCCAGTTGCAGCGAGTCAGAAGGGCAGGCACCTGCCACGTGCAGAGCACACCACAGCCCCCCCCACCAGGTCACCAAGGGCCAGCAAATGCTCCTTGATCCATAGGACTTGGGTCTGAACTGATCGGGGCTGGTCCTTGGTGAGGTCTTAGACTGCAGGGTGAGCTGGAGATAGGAGGAGAAACAAACAGAGACAAAGAGACATGTAGAGAAAAACAGCAGAGACACAGAGAGGCCTCTCTTCTTCTCTTGGAAGCAGCTCAGTTCTCTCCACAGCATTTTTCCAAGAACCCATGGCTTCCCCACCCTTCAAATGCTAGGAAGCATCTCCTCTCTTATCTTCCATTCATTCCCAAGGCAGCTCTGGGGCAGGGGAATGGGACACCACATTGTCTTCCCTTCCTCTTCCTCCACCCCCGTGAGACCAGCCCATAGACCAGCAGGCTGCCCTGGCTGGAGGCAGAGGGGAAGGGAGGGGTTCCAGACTCACAGCCAGGGCTCTGCTTCCAGACATCCCAGAGGAGGAGGCGCGCTACTGGGCCAAGAAGCTGGAGCAGCTGAATGCCATGCGGGACCAGGATGAGGTAAGCATTGGAGGGGGGACTCTGTTCTTCTTGTGCCTGTCCCTCCCTCTGTCTCCCCACGTCCTCTGCTTTCTGTCTCTGTTTTGCTCTCCACTTATCTGCCTCTGTGTCTCTAACTGGACAAAATCAGAGCCTCATTTGGTGCCTTCTCAAAGCACGGAGGACATCAAAGAACACACAGTCCACCAATGATGAAACGCTTTCAATCCGCTGGAGTCCTGCCCTTGCCAGATACCCTCAAGGAGACATGGGGCCCCGCAGCAGCCCTCACCTCCGTTCTCTGCCCCACACCCCTCAGCTGCTTGGTTCATACTTTTGGACTTTTCAAAGTTCTCCCCCACCAGTTTGGTCTCTATGCCCCTGTTCTTCCATGGCAACCCCCTTCTTCTTCGCTTTGTATCATCACAGTGCAAAGACCCAGCGGGGGTCAGAAGGCAGCCTTTGAAGGCGAAGGCTGAGAAGAAAAAGCAGGTGAGACCAAAGCTCTCTTTAGTGAGAGGTGGAGTGCCAAAAGGCAACCCTCACATTATAATAGATTTTGTCCAACCTCATCCCTCCTGATCTTTCTTCTGCTCCTTGCCTCAGTTCCCCCCACTGCTCTCTCTTTCTTCCACTTATATTTGTTTCTTTCCCTTATCTGTGTTTCTTTCTTTTTCTGTTCCTGTTTCTCTCTGTTTCTGTGTCAGTGTGTGTGTGTGTGTGTGTGTGTGTGTGTGTGTGTGCGCGTGCACGTGCGCGCGTGCGCAAACGCGCGTCTGTCTTTTTTTGTGGACATCTGTATCCTTCTCCTGCAGACAGAGTGATTTGGGAGGCAGGGGTAGTCAGGATGGAACAGAGCAGAGGACCACCTTGGTCGTCTGGCTTCTGGCCCCTTCTGAGAGGAACTCTCTCTCCTTCCCTCCTTCTCAGTATTCATTCCAAGATGAACAAGACAAGCCTCTCCCTGTCCCCAGCAACCAGTGTTGTAAGTACCTCTCAATTCCTCCCTGGGCATCAAATGAAACCTCTTCCTTCCCCTACCCATGGCTGTTCTGTGTAACAGGCCACCCCCCCACCCAGAAGAACAGATCCTAAGAACACACAGTATTTGCTCGTGGTTCAGTGGAAAGAAAAGATCCAGGGCTTGGATGTGAGTCTTGCCTTGCTGTGGGGTCACAGGCATGCCGGTGTCCCTTTCTGATCTGCAGAGTCCCTCTCTTTGAAAGAGGGCATTTGACAGTGCCCTCACTCTGAGGGCTTGGAAAGGCACAAGAGAGTCCTACTAGAGATTTGGAAAACACTTTGCAGACCCTTTAATTCCATTCATCAGATCCTGAATGAGGACCTATAGCTCATTTGACAAACTTTCCTGGGGCCCCCACAGACCGCATCCCCCCAAAGCAGCCCACAGTCTGGTGGTGTAAACAATCTTGTTAACACAGATACAACAGGCACACATACAATGGATGAAGGCTGTTTCATCTGCCCATTTTCTTAGATAGAGAAACTGAGGCCCAAGAGGAGAAGTGACTTGCCCAAGGTCACACACCCAGCAGGAGACAGAGCTAGGATTTGAACTCAAGGTCTGAGGGGCTCCAGCTTTGCTTTTCTTTCCACTGCTCTGTGTCTATGGACAATGTTGGTTACGTTCCTCTGACTACCGCCTCTCCACTAAGGCTGAATTTCTCGGGAGTGTTTATCCTCCTTGGCCCTGTGGATACTCAGAAACACCCAGGCCAGTTCTGCATGGGCCAAGGAGATGTCTGTCCCCTAAAAGCGCCCTCTGAGTCCCCTGGAGTGGGGAGGAAGTGACAAATCATATAGTCTCAGGGCAGAGCCCCACCTGACATTTTGACCCCACCTTTCGACCTCTTTCTCCTTTTCCATCTGCTTCCCCCTCCCCCTTTCATCCCTTCTCACAGTCTCCCCATATCCACTGTCAAACCCCATATGCCCAGGATGGTAATGATGGAGCCCGGTGGGTGGAAGGGCTGGGGGACTGCAGTTGGGAGCCCCATTTCCACACTAATTTGGGGGTGCTATTGAGAAAGTCCTCTGACTTCCCTACTTGGGGAGGGGTCATCGCTGCCCTAAGAAACTACTAACCCCCCACTGGTGAATGGGGTCACTGAAGGACTGGGGGGGACGGTGTCAGACAAGTGGAGGCAGGAGCAGATGACGAAGAACAAACACCTGGGCAGGTGGACTGACCTGAGGATTGGGTTCAATTAGGGAATGGAGACCTACCGCCAGCACTTACCTCCAAGTTCTCTTGAAAATGTTTCGTCACCGCCATTTCTTGGAGGAGGCAGCCAAGTGTCAGAGGAGACAGGATTCCGGTCCAAGGCACTTTTCCAAGATGCCATGTGCTGAGGATGAGGGGATGAGGGAAGATGTGGTTCTCTCCCTGGTCCTCAGAGGCTGTGTGACTTTAGGCTGCTCACTCTACCTCTCTGAGCCCTGTTTCTTCACCTGTAAAATGAGCAGAATGATTAAAACCCACCCATCAGTGGTGTTTCAAAGTTTAGGTTTCTAGTTCAGTGTTTCTTTCCTTGTATTCCAGAAGGGGGAGGGAAAGAGTGGGGAGTGCTTACTCCAGAGTTCAGAGTCAGAAAACCCTGGGCCAAAATGCCCCCTTTATTACTTCCTGGCTGAACTTATGGCCTCTGTGAAAAATGGGGATATCCCACCTTCCTCCCAAGGTGATGATCAAAGGTTTCACAAATGTCAGTGGTTAAAGTGATATTCTGAGAAGATACTCAGGGCAGGAGGGGATCGGGGTCCTGGGGTGGGAGGAGGAGATGGGGAAAATGAGGAGGATGGGGGAGTCCCCCTCCCCATGCCCCCCCTCTGCCTGCTCCCTTTTATTATCTCTGCCCCTTCTCTTTGTAGGCAACTGGAATTATTTTGGCTGGGGTGAGCAGCAGAGTAAGTACTCAGCTTGATGTTCTGGGAGGCCATGGGGAGGTGGGTGCCTTGGCCACCCTGAGGCCCCCGCCTCACCACCAAGGACGCAGGGAGCCTATGACGGACACACTGGGGCCTGAGGACTCGCAAGGCCCTTCCTGTGCCCTCCTGTCCCTTGACATTAACGTCTGTCTTGAGGGTCCTGCTCTGTTTGGTGGGGAGTGGGCACCATTATTGGGGTGGACAGACTCAGCTGGGAGGAGTGGGCCCTTAGACCAGAGATCTGCCTGTCTCCAGCTGGGCACTGTGACCCCTTCTCCCTGTTCCCCATGTATAATGTCATCTCCTCTCCTGTGACTCCTTCCTCTTTTTGTCTCCCCATCTTCCTCCTCCACCTGGAAATGGGCCCCAATGTCACTTGGCAGTGGTAGGTATGGGGTGAGAGGTTCTCAGAAGAAGCAGCTGGGCAGGAGCCCCCAGGCACTTATCATTCCAGAGACCTCAGCTTCCAGAGTTCCCCACCATCTTCCTCCAATCTAACCCCCGGTTGAAGGAAATAAGTAACCCTCACCGCCCCCCCGCACCCCGCAACTTGATGTTCATTTACTCCCTGAGCAATAAACTCATTTTCCCCATGTCCTGCCCCTTCCAGGGAAATTTAGTCTTCTAGCCTGAGTGTGAATCTACCTCCTTCCCTCTGCCCCGCCCACTGGGTGCTCAGATCCTAATGGACAACTTCCACTATGCCCTCCCTTCAAGGACCAGGGAAACTGCTTACAGATACTTTGATCCAAAACAACTTGTCAAAAGCCAATTTGGCCCAAATAGGCATTTGGCAAACAAGAATTCTTGGTTAACAAACAGTTTGCCACAAACAAACAATGCAGTCAAAAACAAGCACATTTTTGGCTGAAACCAATTTGGCAAAAGCTGAAAATTACGACAGTTGGGTCATTTCGTTAAAACCAGAGTGGCTGGAAATGCTTATTGGGAATCAGGCAATTTGGTCAAGAACTATTTGGTAAAAAGCAGAGTCTGGTGAAAGCAGAAAGAATCCAGTAGGAAGCAATTTGCCCCAAAACAAGACAGTTTGTCAGAAAAAAATTAATTATTTGGCGAACACGTCCACAGCCCCATGCAGTTCGGTTGGAAACACCTTGGCTCAGTCAAGGACAGTTTGGTAGAAAGAATGCCCATTTGGCTTAAGACTATCTACCCAGGTAATTGGGTAGAAAACGAGTTGGTCAAAGGAGCAATTTGGTGAGACTGACAAATTGTCCGGAGTTCCCTTGGGGGACTGTCTGGGTTTCAGACCCCCCGCTTTCATGGACTCACAGTTACACCCTGATGCCTGCAGATCTGAGCCGTGGAAATTCACATCCGCTTCTGCCTAAAATGGCAGCACCGGTGCGCACAACACATCAATCGGATGGCGGCCACAGATGATGGGGACAGGATAAAAAGCCTGTAGGTCACAGTGGCCCAAGTCAGCTGAGAAACCAGGAAGTCAGAATTACCTTGGGGAGGCCGGCTTTGCTAGCTGAAAATGAAGTTAAGGTTTCTCAAAAGGCAAAATAGGTTTGAGAATGAATCCAACTAGCTTTCTATGTGAAGGGTGAAATTAATTTTTTCAACAGTTTACCACATTTTATTTATTTTTTTTTTAAGGATTTTATTTATTTATTTGACAGAGATCACAAGCAGGCGGAGAGGCAGGTAGAGAGAGAGAGGAGGAAGCAGGCTCCCTGCTGAGCAGAGAGCCCGATGCGGGGCTCGATCCCAGGACCCTGAGATCATGACCTGAGCCGAAGGCAGCGGCTTAACCCACTGAGCCACCCAGGCGCCCCAGTTTACCACATTTTAAAAAATGGACCTATTTGTCAAATATATAGAAACGGACACGATTAGCTGGAAAAAAATTAGAAGGTTAAAATAATACGGCAAGAAAAACATACAAACAACTGGGAAATAAGCAAAAAAAAACCGTACAAGGATAAAAAGGGGCAGACCACCCCTTTGGCAACTAATGTGACCAGTAAGTTGATGCCACAGACAAGAGCCATAGGCCACCCAGTCAGGGTTTTGATTTATTGATTTATTGATTTATTTATTTTTGCAGCCCATTTGTTTTCGAGTGTTGCTTTCTATTTTATTTTATTTTATTTTATTTTATTTTATTTTATTTTATTTTATTTTATTTTATTTTATTTTATTGAGAGAAGGAGAGAGAGCATGCGCAGGTATGCCTGCACGCAGGTGAGGATGAGGAGGGGCAGAAGGAAAGAATTTTATGCAGACTCCCCACTGAGCGCGGAGCCAGACTGGGCTCCATCTCATGACCCCAAGTTCATGACCTGATCCAAAATCAAGGGTGAGACACTTAAGTGACTGAGCCACCCAGGTGACCCTCGTGTTGCTTTCTAAATAAATTGAGTCTCTCCCGTCCCACCACAATCTAACATCCTTCCATACTGTCCCCTTTTTATCAAAGAAAACAAACCAAATGAAAACGTCCTTCAATTCTAATAAAACACCTGAAGTTCAGCAATTCCACTCTGTTGCATTTTAGCGATAGATTCTGAGTGTGCGGTGATCTTGCCTACCTAAGAATCTAATCCTTTTTGAGGGCTACAGTATCTGTCAGAGCCGCTTCTTTGTTCCGACACATGTGAGTTCAGATCTAGGATCCGCATCCTCGGACATCATGAAATCTCTGAGTGTTAAAGGAAATTTATACTCCACCTTGTCCTCCTGATCGCCCTCTAAACCTCCCCCGGAGTGTTTGTGTGACTCACTGCCTGATGGAAAAACTCATCTTGTTTTCAGAAAGCCTGGACTTTAGCAAAGTCCATTTTCATATTTGAGCTGAAGGACACCCTCCAATTTGTCCTTGTCCTCCTCATATTGTAGGACCTACTCTGGACCCCCGACTATGAACCCAGTCTGACCGGCAAAGCAAGGTTTTCGCCTCCCTTATCATAATGCCTCTGCTTCTATTAACATGGCCCAAGATCCTTCATTCATTCTGGCAAAGATTCCTCTTTTTGGGTTAGCAGCCAGTGAAGACTCCCTAGTCTGAGAAGTCTGAGACACTGCGTTGGCCTCCATGGTGTGCTTTCTCTCCCTCCCCTCCTCACTCTCTTCCCTCCCCTCCTCTCTCTTCTAGATGATGACCCTGACAGCGCAGTGGACGACCGTGACAGTGACTATCGCAGCGAGACAAGCAACAGCATCCCACCACCTTATTACACTACATCCCAGCCCAATGCCTCAGTCCACCAGTATACTGTCCGTCCACCACCCCTGGGTTCCCGGGAATCCTACAGTGACTCCATGCACAGTTATGAGGAGTTCTCCGAGCCACGGGCCCTCAGGTGTGTGACCCTGGAGAAAGGGATCCATGTGTGTGCATGTGCGTGTACATGGCTGTGAGTCCCAGAGTGGAGAGAGGAGTAGGGGACTTGGGCGAGCTGGAGGGGGAGGTCAGTGGGTCTAGGAAAGCAGCATCTGTACTTTCTTTTAGGTAATAGAGTCCTTTCTTTACCCTTGATCTTATAAGAAAATCTCCCAAGCTTGGTAAAAGGGGATCTGCTTTGGCTGAAGGAAGAGGGATATGTCAGGAGGATCCTGAGAGGTGCCCCCAAAATATGGGGGTGCCTTGGCGCTCCCTTTAAGGGCCCTGGTTTCTGTGTACTCTCTAACTGGGCAGGGGAACTGTGGGTAGGGGAAGAGACGGGCATTCATGAGGGTGGTGAGGCATAGTGACATTGAAAGGAGCCCAGTAAGCAGCTGGTTCATGGTCCTGCCATGGTGCTGCCCGGTCCTCCCTAATGGCCCCACTCTGTGTTTCTGACTGGTGACCATGGGCACAGTGACACAGGAGCTATACCTTGAAAGTAGGCTGTCCCATATCTGTCCCCTAGGTGGGCCCCCTGGTCCTCACAAGCCATGCCACTGCCCTGTACAGGGTGCTGGTCCTCAAGCCTCAGAGGCTGACCCTCGTGCCTGCCGTCCTTCCTCGCTGTCCCGATGACCCCAGCCCTGGTTTCCAAACAGAACAATGGCAAACACGATATTGAGCAGACTGAATATTTGTAAAGCACTTAGAGTGGTATCTGTAAGTGCTACACTGGGACTGTTAGATACAAGGCACAAATAATAGCAGTTGGAGCTAACCATGCACCCGGCGCTGGACCGGCACCTTCCCTTCATCATCTCATTTTATTCTCTGGGTAAGAATACTATTGGTCCCATTTGGTAGACAGGGAATCAAAGCACAGAGAGGTTAAGTCACTTGTTTGAGGTCACACAGCTGGTAAGTCATAAGGACTAGTGTTTATGGGAACCTACTGGATACCAAGCAGTGGCCTGGTGTGATTTTTGGTTTTCCCTAAATATTTGTTCCCGGAAGAATACATCTCCTTCATGAAACACTTGCCTTCATTTGCATACTCAAGGTAGCTTCGTGGGATTATGGGAACAAAGTTTCAATGTGTTGGAAACAGCTGAGAGTAAAAGATATCAAATATTAATAAAACTATTAACTCTTTTAGAAGAAGGAAAAGTCCTCTCTTGGAGAAAATAAGCTGGGGAGTGACCATAGCATCAGACCCAGAGAAAATGCCAGCAAGTGTTTGGTTGGAGGAGTCTGTCTACTGTGAGCATTCCTGGAACAGAATGGGGGGTGTTGGAGAAAGAGGAGTCTCCTCCCCTCGTGCTGTGGTCAGGCCACACAGGGGTGAGGGGAGAGCTTTCAGAAGGAGGAGAGGATGCAGAAGCAGAAATGGCCTGCATTCCCCTGAGAGTGACTCAAGCCACACTCCCTGGGCATCCTATGGCTATGCTGCCTAGTGCTGGGTGATCCGAAAGGCTAGGGATACAGAGCCAGACACAGACATTCCATTCCACAGGTCGGGGCTTGGCTGTAAGGAGGGATTGGACTGGATACTCTAGGAGCGGGGAAGGGTAGGGAGGGATTCCTGGAGGAAGGTGCCTGGGAGATGGCCCTTGAAGGATAAATGAGTCCAAGGCAGAGGAAATGGCTCGGCCACGGATTGGGGAGGTGCAAGGTCCCAGATGGTACAGGCCCTCGGGTGGCTAACTCGGGGGCACGGGAGCCAGGGGAAGCATCTGAATGGGGTAAGAATTGTGTTGGGACTCAGTATGTCAGAGCCAGGATGGGAGGATGGCCCCAAAGTCAAGCCTGGGACAATGTATGTGGTGCCTGAGTTTGCAGGTGGACACTTCCAGAGCCATGTTGGGATCCCCGTCCCAGGCTGCCCTCTTACCAGGGGCCCCAGAATGTGCTGGGCTGGACTTCAGGGGTATTCATCAGCAGTGGGACTTTGGAGTCCTTTCCACCCAAGTAATACCTGCTGATCCCCCACCTGCCTCCTTCCATCTATAGGGATGGGCACCAAAAAGCAATCAACTAAAGTCAAAAACCAGCAAACGTTGGCTAGAGGGAGAAACCCCCATTTTGGTTGCTACAGCATCCCTGGAGCTGCCTGGGGAAAGGGGTTGCAGTCACTGAGAGTGGAGGAAGTATTTAAGGCAAGGAATGATGTTTGTTGAGTGACTGAGTGAATGATTATAAGGGGGATGAGGGGTGGCCCATGTGTCATGCTGCCCACCCCCAGGCAGAGATAGAGATTTCTTCCTAGTCATGCCCAGCACGATCCAGGGGGGTATATTAGGAGCATATAAAGACCTGACTTGGCCAGAGGGTGGGGAAACTCACTCAAAGAAGGGACATTTCATTGGGCACCAAAGTATTTTGCCCAGAGGTGGGCAAGAGTATAGGATTTTGGAGGAACAGTGAGAAAGCTAATGTGGCTGGAGCACGGGGAGAGAAGGGAGCTTGTAGGGAGATGAGGTGGGGAGGCTGGAGGGTTTGGGCCACACTGGGTGTAGTCTGGGTGTGCCACACGGCACAGACTTTATTCCAAGGGCTCTAAAAAGCTATAGTAGGGTTTGGAACAGGGAGGTATTTGATCGCATTTATGACTTGAAGGAGTCCCTCTATGGCTTCCGTGGGAAGCGAGTAGTGTTGGGGATAGGACGGTGGGGCTGCACCTGGTAGAGGCAGTGGAGCCTGGATGAGGGTGGAGCCCAGGGTGCAAGGAAATGGATGCATTTTGCACGAGTTTTCAAGGCGGAGCTGGGGAGACCCCCGGCAAGGTTGGCTGTGAATGGAGGTTGAAGCAAGGAGTGGAGGCAGAGAGGCGTGGGACCCGGGGTCATCAAGAGCCAGGCGTGGCCATGTTCAAGTTTCAGGAGCACTAAGTCTCCAAAGGCTGGAGATAATGGCACTAACTGGGGTCCCCAGCACATGAAAGGAGCATTTGCAGCCTCCACGGTGCATGGACAGGAGTGACGCAGAGTAGGTCATCAGAGATCACTAATGGCATCCATCGAGTTTCCTGCCTGTGTCTCCAGACCGGAAATGGCCCGGAAAGCCGAGATTTCTGTTTCTTCTGTTCATGACTGTGTTTCTCGGGTCCGTAGGGCAGAACATGATGCCCGGTAGGGACTTAACCAATACTGAGTGAATGACTGACTGGGTGTTGGAAACTGTGTGACTGGGGCTGGGTCCGGCAATGGCTCTGTGCCTCCGCCGCTGAGCCCCAGCTGGTTCCCACAGCCCCACCGGCAGTAGCCGCTATGCCTCTTCGGGGGAACTGAGCCAGGGCAGCTCGCAGTTGAGCGAGGACTTCGACCCGGACGAGCAGAGTCTACAGGGCTCCGAGATGGAGGACGAGCGGGACCGGGACTCCTACCACTCCTGCCATAGCTCGGTCAGCTACCACAAGGACTCCCCACGCTGGGACCAGGATGAGGAGGAGCTGGACGAAGAACTAGATGAGGAGCTGGATGAGGACCTGGAGGACTTTCTGGAGGAGGAGGAGGAGCTGCCTGAGGAGGAGGAGGAGCTGGAGGAGGAGGAGGAAGTGCCTGATGACATTGGCAGCTACACCCAGCGGGAAGAGGTGGCAGTGGCTGAGCCCAAAGACTTTAAGCGTGTCAGTCTCCCACCGGCCGCGTTGGAGAAGGAGGAGAAGGCTCCGGCTGTACCTGCTGAGGCCCACGACATGGCCAAGGCAGCCCCTGAGCCAGCCGCCCCGGAGGAGGTGCCCACAGCTGAGCGGGCACCTGAGCCCGAACCCCCCAAGTCTGAGGAGAGGTAAGGGGAAGGGACCAAGGAGCTGTCACGGGGTCAGTGGTGCCGTGATGGGGTCAGCATGGACCTGGGGAATCGAGGGGAGTTTGTCACAGGGTCGTGGCTGGGGAAGCAGAAGGGACACTGATGCCATCAGAGGGGGTACAGATGAGCCGTTGTGTCTCTGAAGGACCAGAGAGTCCACGGAGGGCCTGACGTCACTCCAAGGGCTGGGGGTCAAGGAAGGGCCGGCCCTGGAGCCTCATGACATCCCTTGCCTCAGTTTCAGGCGACGAGAGGATGAGGAAGGCCAGGAGGGTCAGGACTCCATGTCCCGGGCCAAGGCCAACTGGCTTCGAGCCTTCAACAAAGTGCGGCTGCAGCTGCAGGAGGTGAGTGAAAGCTGCCACCTGCCGGGTCAGGCCACGTCCCGCCCACACTGCGTACCTCCCCGCCGCTCCCGTTCCCCTCCCACCCGGGGCCAGTTCCCAGGCCCCGCCCACACGAGCCACGACACGCCCATGGACAGCTTGGCCACGCCCACCCCAGCGCCCACTCCACCTTCTCTGCACCTTCGTGTATCCTGGTTTTTTCATGGCTCCGCCCACACCAACCTGGCCCCACCCACACTCTTCTCTGTTCTCCCCCGCCGTTCCCCGCCCAGCCCCGGTCCAAAAGGCCCCCTCTCTGGCCCAAGCTACACCTTGGCTTCATCTGTCTCCGAAAGGGCCGTTCTCTGTTCTCACCCGTGCCTGCCTGTCCTCTTCCCCAACCAGCTGGCCCCACCAAGGCCCAGCCCAGTCTTCCCCATGGCAGCCCGGAATTTTGAGGGGGGTAAGAAGGAGAGGTGAGCCGGAACCTGGAGCTAGGTCATGGGTATAACCATGTCGGGGGTCAAGTTCATGGGTAGGGGTAGAGGTTAGGGATGGGGATAGGGCTAGAGGTCAGAGTTAGGGCAGCAGTCAGAGATCAGAGGTCAGGGTTAAAATTAGTGTTAGGGGGAGGAATCATGCCTGGGATAGCATTGGGTAACAGTGTCAGGGCTGGGGAAAGTTCTGAGGTCTGGTCAGAGAAGAAATTAAGTGAAAGATAGGTTGGCATTAGGGTCAGGATGGCTGTTCAGATGGGCAACAGGATTGAGGCCATTCATTTACCTCTTCAATTGCTCAAGCCACCCTAGGCTGGGGACAGAGCAGTGCCCTTATGCAAGTGGCCCTTCCAAACTGGGGTGAGGCTGGCAATAGGAGATCCTAAACAAATTCCCAAAGTCCTAGACCGTCACACATCAGAGCCGCAGAAACTTCAAATCAAATTTCTTATGTTTTTAAAACGGAATTCTATTTTATTTTTAATGAAGTACTCCACTCACATGGTTCTAAAGGTAAAGGGTAGAAAAGAATATGCAGCGTAATGTCTATTGAATAACTTTCACTAAATCAGCAAATTAGATGAAAAAAAAAAAGCAGCTACTCTTATAATGGAACCAGCCATAGAACAAAAAGTAAATAAATAAATATGGGCAGACTCTCTGGGTTTCATAGGAGCATAAAACTAATCCAAGACCATCAGGAAGACTCCCTGGAGGAGGAGACACTTAAGGAGAAGTGATATGCAAAATACATCAATAATACTTCCGAAGAGAGGGCTGGACCCTCTCCAATCTTTGCCCACCATGCCACCCTTTAGTTGCATTGGAGATGGGGGTGTCAACCCCGGGTCTGCCCTGAGATCCAAATGACGAATAGAGGCTGGTTGGGTGCAATAGGTGGGAGGGCATACGAGCTAGCACAGCTCAGGCAAAGGCCCTGGGGTACAAGATCAGATGAGCAGGTGAGGCTGGGTGAAGGACAGAACCTTACGAGGGTTTGAACCAGCCTGTGAGAATCCCAGGACTATAGAGCATGAGCACAAAAGAGGTGGGGAGCCTACCCTACCCTGGGGAGAGGCTCTCTCACGGTGACCGTATCTCTGTCTGTCCCACAGGCCCGAGGAGAGGGAGAGATGTCTAAATCCCTATGGTTCAAAGGCGGGTGAGTAACGGAATTGTAGGGGTAGGAGGAAGTTTTGAACCTAGAGCTTGAGGCTGCTTTACATCATAGCCTCAGCCCCGTGAGGGAAGCAAGGGGTTCCATTTATTTATATATTTAAGATTTTATTTGTTTATTTGTCAGAGAGAGAGAGAGGGAGAGCACAAACAGTGGGAACAACAGGCAGAGGGAGAAGTGGGCTCCTCCCTGAGCAGGGAGGCCTATGTGGGACTCAATCCCAGGACACTGGGATCATGACTTGAGCCGAAGGCAGACACTTAACTGACTGAGCCACCCAGGTGTCCCCAGGGGATTCCATTTAGATGGGGGAGAGAGCGAATGACAGATCGGGTGAAATCATGTAACCCCAGACAGAAACCAAAGGTAGTAACACATGGAATCCTTACAACAAACCCAGGAGGCCTGCTAGCCCTATTTTACAGGTGGGGAATTGAGTCCAAAGAGGTACATGCCTTGTCCCAGCTGCTTGCTTTATTCAAGACCATTCCTCTCCCCCCGCACCCTCCCTCCCCGACTAGAAATAAATGCAGGATAAAGGAAAAGTCTAGGGCGCCTGGGTGGCTCAGTGGGTTAAGCCGCTGCCTTCGGCTCAGGTCATGATCTCAGGGTCCTGGGATCGAGTCCCTCATCGGGCTCTCTGCTCAGCAAGGAGCCTGCTTCCCTCTCTCTCTCTGCCTGCCTCTCTGTCTACTTGTGATCTCTCTCTGTCAAATAAATAAATAAAATCTTTAAAAAAAAAAAAAAAGGAAAAGTCTATTTCTTGCAGTACACCTCTGTAATCCTGGAGTGATTTTTTTTTTTTTGCTTTGATTCTGTTTTCATTTTATTTATTTATTTATTTATTTATTTTTAAAGATTTTATTTATTTGAGAGTGACATAACAAGTGAGAGAGAGCACAAGTGGAGGAGAGAGGAAGGAAACAAGCTCCCCGCCAAGCAGGGAGCCCAATATGGGGCTCAGTCCCAGGATCCTGGGATCATGACCTGAGCTGAAGGCAGATGCTTAACCGACTGAGCCACCCAGGCACACCTTGATTCTGTTTTTAAATGTCTCAGATTATTGCTGTGGCTGCTGGCTTTCTAATGATAATTATTTGGTCTTACATGGAGCAAGTTGCCGTATCTAATTTTTTAAGTTTCTAATTTTCGGGGCTTTCTTTTCCTTCAGCGTCTGAGTGGTGAGGTTAGAAGATGTAAAAGATATTTTTAAAATTCCACTAATGTTTTAAAAATACCAGCAGGAAGGTGACTGCCTTCCCTTACACGTCCCTTGCACACAGAGGCATGAAGACAGAAGCTGTCGTTCCCAGATGAGCAGGTGTCCTGGGTGGGGAGCCCAGGACTCAGGGACTGACACGGGGATGTACGTGTGCTTTATGCAGGAAGTGCCCTTAAGAGAAATCTGTGAGGCGGGCAGGGCCAGGCGGGGGAAGCAGCCAGGCACAGGTGTAGTTCAGGAATCAGCACACCTCTGCCTGCTGGAGCATATGAATAGCATCCCAGGGCTTGTCAGGAGTCATTGGCTGCCAGGCATCTCTCTCATTGGACAATGAGAAGCTTCTGTGGAGGAGCCACACCTGAACCCTCTTTGAGATGAGAGCAGCTCTCAGTAAAGTGAATTCGTACAGGGCACAGAGCTCGTTCAGATCCACCAGCCACGCCAACACTGCCAAGAAGCCATAGCCTAGATTTCTAGTTCCTCTCTTCCCATCAGCTTTCTTTTTTTTAAAAGATTTTATTTATTTATTTGACAGACAGAGATTACGAATAGGCAGAGAGGCAGGCAGAGAGAGAGGAAGGGAAGCAGTCTCCCCGCTGAGCAGAGAGCCCGATGTGGGACTCGATCCCAGGATCCTGGGATCACGACTCGAGCCGAAGGCAGATACTTAATGACTGAGCCACCCAGGTTCCCCAAGATTTTATTTACTTATCCAAGAGAGAGAGAGAGAGCATGAGCAGGGAAAGAGGGACAAGCAGACTCCCTGCCAAGCAGGTACCCCGACATGGGGCTCGATTCTGGGACTCTAGGATCATGACCTGAGCTGAAGGCAGACACCTAACTGACTGAGCCACCCAGGTGCCCCATTCCAGAATAGATTTTATTTTTTTTTATTTATTTGAGAGCGAGAGAGTGCACTAGTGGAGGGGACAGGCAGAGCGAGAAGCAGGCTCCCGGCTGAGCAAGCTAGATCCCAGAGTCTGGGGATCATGACTGAGTCAAAGGCAGATGCTTAGCCAACTGAGCTATCTAGGCGTCCCCAGAATAGATTTTAAATATACATATCTATTTCCAATTTTGAACAAAAGGAAAGGTTTCATGAATATCTTAGTATATTATTTAGTTTTGCTTAATTCAAATTTTCATTAAACGTAGACAACAGCATCATCTCCCCATTTCCCAGATGAGGAAGCTGACATCTAGTATCTTCATTCCCCAGGGCCACTATAACAAACTACCACAAATGGTTAGCTTAAAACAATAGAAATAGATTCTTCTACAGTTCCGGAGGTCAGAAGTCCAAAATCAAGTTGCTGGCTGGCCCCTACTCCCTCCGATACCTGTAGGGGAGATCCTGTCCTTGCCTTGCTAGCTGCTGGTACTTGCTGGCAATCCTCAGGATTCCTTGGTTTGTAGATGTGTCACTCTAAACTCTGCCTCTTGTCACATTGCTCTCTCTCTTTTATAAAGGGGCCCACCTAATCTAGTGTGACCTCATCTTAACTAATTATATCTGTGATGACCATATTTCTTTCTTTTGTTCTTTTTTAAAAGATTTTATTTACCGGGGCACCTGGGTGGCTCAGTGGGTTAAAGCCTCTGCCTTCGGCTCAGGTCATGATCCCAGGGTCCTCTTGTGATCTCTCTCTCTGACGAGTAGATAAATAAAATCTTTTTTTTTTTAAAGATTTTATTTACTTGACAGAGAGAGAGAGAGATCACAAGTAGGCAGAGAGGCAGGCAGAGAGAGAGAGGGGAGGAAGCAGGCTCCCTGCGGAGCAGAGAGCCCGATGTGGGGCTCAATCCCAGGACCCTGGGATCATGACCTGAGCCGAAGGCAGAGGCTTTAACCCACTGAGCCACCCAGGCACCCCAATGACACTATTTCTAAATAAGGGCGCATTCTGAGGTTCGAGGGGGCTAGGACTTAAATGTATCTTTTTGGGAAACACAATTCAACCTTTAATACCCAGGGAGATCAAGTGATGTCCGGGCCTCAAGTGATGCCTGTTGGAGGAAGTGGGGAAGCCTGGGCCCTTGACATCCCTGTGTATGTCTTGCAGCCCTGGAGGTGGCCTCATCATCATTGACAGCATGCCAGACATCCGCAAGAGGAAGCCCATCCCACTCGTGAGCGACCTGGTGAGCGCCTGTGCCCTCTCCTCCCCCCGCAGAGCAGGTCTGCCATAAGCAGTGCTCAATCTGCACAACTGCCCATGGCAGACCTGGGACTGGGAGCTGGCAAGGTGTTCTCTGGGACTAATGTAATCTGATTTCTACCCTGCCTGCTGCATGGACACTTCAGGCCATGGTGAGTGATGGTGACCTCAGCTTCTAGTCTCTGTCTCTTCTCCAGGAACCACCCCCCCCAACAACTAGGATCTTTCAACTGGCCCCAACCCATGGGTTCTGGGGGGAATGACCCTGCCACGTCCTGCAGTTTATGGATGGGGGAGAGAGCAGGTGACTCCTGACCTTTGTTCCTGGAGTGGCTGGAGATCATGCCAAGTGCAGCTCCTGAGTCTGGTGGGGAGGGGGGTGAGTCAGGGGTGTGAGGCTGTACACCTTCCAGGGTCCCTTCTAACCCAGAGTCTCTGTCACTTTCCAATTCTTTGCTGGCTCTGCTCCTGCTGCTGTGACCTGTTTCCTATTCGTGGCTGTGGCTTCAATCCGTGGCTGGTGGCTGTGGATTCTGCTTGTGGTGACAACCCCATGGGTGTGAATCGACCCCTGTGACTCCCTGGGTGATTTCCCTGCCCCAGTCCCTGGTCCAGTCCAGAAAAGCAGGCATCACCTCGGCCTTGGCCTCCAGCACTTTGAACAACGAGGAGTTGGTGCGTGGGGCCCTCCCCTTCCACCGGTTGAGGGGTGGGCTGGGCTGGGGCTTCCTGGAGGAGGAGGAGGGAGAGTGTGGCAGAGACAGGCATTCCTAGCTCCCCGTAATCTAGTTTCCAGAACTGGGTTGTGCAACATCCTGCCGACATGATCTGTGCCCAGGAACCGTGGTCCCACGGTGTATTATACTCAGCAAGGGGGTGAGGGCGGGACAGGACAGCGCCCCATGCCTCCCCCCTCCTTCCCCTCAGAAAAACCACGTTTACAAGAAGACCCTGCAAGCCTTAATCTATCCCATCTCCTGCACGACGCCCCACAACTTCGAGGTGTGGACGGCCACCACGCCCACCTACTGCTACGAGTGCGAGGGGCTGCTGTGGGGCATCGCAAGGCAGGGCATGCGCTGCACCGAGTGCGGTGTCAAGTGCCACGAGAAGTGCCAGGACCTGCTCAATGCAGACTGCCTGCAGCGTGAGCGCGGGGCTGGAGGGGCGGGGATCCGGGTAGGGGCAGGGCTCCGCGGAGGTGGGGGGCTGGGCGGGGCAAGAACCAAGGCGGGACTCCTTGGC
The DNA here is from genome assembly GCF_002288905.1 of Enhydra lutris kenyoni. Lineage (NCBI taxonomy): Eukaryota > Metazoa > Chordata > Mammalia > Carnivora > Mustelidae > Enhydra > Enhydra lutris. The sequence continues at coordinate 2,287,611 of NW_019154094.1, read as the reverse complement.
GGAGGGTTGGGGCGAGAGGAGGGGAAAGGAGATGTGAGAGGGTCAAGAAGGAGTGGCGCGGGACTCAGGGACTAGCTGAACTGTGCAAGGGATGGGCTTACTGAGAGTCAGCGGTTCCCCTGGAGAAAAATGGGTTAGGACTAGGGTTAGCTCGGGAAGAAGGGGGCTCAGCGTGGGGGGAGGAGTCAGAACGGGCAAGGTCTTGGCAGAAGATGGGGATTCAGAGGGGGAGGAGACTCACATAGACTGGTGGGGACTGATGGGTGAATGGGTAGGAGGATTCAGAGAGCAGGTAGAAAGTTCTTAGCAGCTCTAGCTTTGGGGGGGTGAGTCACCTGAGCCCCCACGGCTTCAAGTACCCTTGGCCACAGCTGAGGAAGCTCTGAAATGGGAGTTGGGTTTCTCCCTGTGGTGAGGGAGAGCGCTCTGGATAGTGACTGCTGTCTGCGTCCACAGGGGCCGCGGAGAAGAGCTCCAAGCACGGGGCAGAGGACCGGACGCAGAACATCATCATGGTGCTCAAGGACCGCATGAAGATCCGGGAGCGCAACAAACCCGAGATCTTCGAGCTCATCCAGGAGATCTTCGCCGTGACCAAGACCGCGCATACGCAGCAGATGAAGGCGGTCAAGCAGAGCGTGCTGGACGGCACATCCAAGTGGTCGGCCAAGATCAGCATCACCGGTGAGGCCGCAGGGGTTGGGGGTGGCCACAGGGCCCCTTCTTCTCAGCCCCCTGTGTTTCCTTCTATGGCTCTTCCTTTTGCCGTGTGTACTTGAGTGTGTCCGTGTTTTTTCCATGTCCATGTGTGTATTGGTGCTCCCCGAGTGGCATGTATGCCTCCAAATGTGAGTGCATGACACTCTGTCTTGGTTGGTGCCTCCCGCCCCCAGAATCAGACTCCAAGAAGAGGAGTTGAGGGCACATTGTTTATTTGTGGGGTGATGCTATCCAGTTGAGCGTAGAGAAGTGGGAGTTGGGAAGTGAGACTGGGAAGGAAGGAGCCCTACACAGGGTGCCAATGATCCTGCAATGCTGTGGACAACTGGGGCTCAGACCCGTGTGCCCCACCCACACCCCCTGGGACCACTGGGGGACAGTGTTGAGCTCACACAGCAGAGTGGTCCTACCCAGGGGTGGGGGCCTTAGTGTGTTTATCCATGCCCAAACTCATTCAAGTTTCCCTGAAAGTAGACCCCAGGATGAGGATTTCAGGGCAATGGGTATCCAGGAGGTGGTCCCAGGAAGCCCCAGTGCAGGTGGAGACATGAGTCTGGGAGCAGGTAGGGAAGGGAAGGAGCCCTGCAGGTGACTCCCTGAGCAACCGTAAGCTCAGTCCTGCTGGTAGTTGTAGGTAGTTATAGTCCTGCTGGAGATTTCACAATGATGTATAGAATGTCCCTACCCAGGGGTGGTCCTGGGGCACCTTCCCATTCTGAATCAGCTGAGGGCTCCCTGGGTGTTAACTCTCTAGCAAGCCCTTCATGTCTTGTGGGTGTCCCCAGGGGCTCCTGTGGTCAACACAAAGCCCTCAGACCATGTCACAGGTGTCTCCAGCAAGCAACCTGGAGCGCGTGGCAGTAACTCTTCTCAACCACTGCATTCCTTGAGCCATTATTTGTCTTTGTCTTTGTCTTTACAGTGGTCTGTGCCCAGGGCTTGCAGGCAAAGGACAAGACGGGATCCAGTGACCCCTATGTCACTGTCCAGGTTGGGAAGACCAAGAAACGGACAAAAACCATCTATGGGAACCTGAACCCTGTGTGGGAGGAAAATTTCCACTTGTAAGTGCCTGGCTGAACCCCTGGGCCCCCCAGGGGGAGCTTTCTGCTGGGGCAGCTGAAGGGGCTCCAAGACCAGCCTGTGGCTGCCACCTGACTCCAGCCTCTGCCTCCCCCCCGCCCTGCAGTGAATGTCACAACTCCTCAGACCGAATCAAAGTGCGTGTCTGGGATGAGGATGATGACATCAAATCCCGTGTGAAGCAGCGGTTTAAGAGGGAATCTGATGACTTCCTGGGACAGACGATCATCGAGGTGCGGACACTCAGCGGCGAGATGGACGTGTGGTACAACCTGGGTGAGCATGGGTGGTGTTCTGCAAGGGACAGGGAGGGCACCCCAGGGAGCCAAATTGGGGAACGAGTGTCAGGAGGAATTAGTCTAGGAGCCCAATCTGATGGGGAAGGCAGGCGATGTAAAGTTGTATCTGATGGGGGAGGCGGGGTCTGTAAGGCCCAATCTGATGGGGCAGGAAGCAAGACCTGGGGATCCTAGTTTGAGGAGAAAGGCACAGACCCAGGAACCCTGTCTAAGATGAATAGATTCTGAGCTCTTGATCTGATGGGGGAAGCAGGGCCTGGGAGCCCAGTCTCAGGGAGAAACATGGCCTAGGGCTCCTGGTTAAAGAGGAAGATGCAGACTCGGGAATTTAACTGGAAGCAAGGTCTGGAGTTCTAGTTGAAGGAAGAGATACAACCTAGCAAGTTCTAGGCTAATGGGAATGGCACAAGCTTAAAGAACCAATCTGAGAAGATACCCAGGTCTTAATCTCAGGGAGTCCAGGAGGACTACAGTCATGCATACATTAAAATACCCCAGGCTGTGTTGGAAAGTTCTGATGCAGCCATCCATTTCTGTTTTCCAGACAAGCGGACTGACAAATCTGCTGTATCAGGTGCCATCCGGCTACACATCAGTGTGGAGATCAAAGGCGAGGAAAAGGTGGCCCCGTACCATGTCCAGTACACTTGTCTGCATGAGGTGAGGCCCGGTGCTCTTCCCTGCCTTCAGAGCTCACTGTGATTTCCCAAATTGCCTCCACTTACCATTCCTACCTGCCCTAGTTCTACCTTCCTCTTTCCGGCCACACCATCCACACTCCCTGGGCCTCTAAGATTGTCCCCCATGTCATTCGTTCTGCCTGGAAAACTCCTCGTTATCCAGCCAGCTTCAGGGTCCCCTCCTTCGGGAAGCCCTCCCTGACTTCCAGGCAGACTCTCACTACACAGCTCCAGGTCTCCCATCTGTTCTAGACCTGAACAGGAGGTCCCTGGAGATAATTCAGTTCATTGAATGAGTAAATGATTGAATGGACAAATAGACAATGAGTGGATAAAAGGGTGAGTGGACAGACAGATATGTGATTGAACTGTTGGAAGTAGAGATGAGTGGATGAGTAAATTTGAGGGCAGATGGATAGGTGGATGGGTAGAAAGATGAATGATGGATGAATGGATGGATAAATTGATGGGTAGATAAATAGATAGATGAATTGCTGTATGAACAGATTAAGTTGTGGGTAGTTATAGGGGATGGATGGATGTGTGGTTGGATTATTAGAAGGGAGGACTAGTGCATGGATGAAATTTTGGGTAGATGAATGGGTGGGTGTGTGGATGAATGAATGAATGAGCAGACAGATGGAAGGTTAGATAGATGGGTGGATGGATGGATGTAAGAAAGGATAGAGGAGTGGATAGGTGGATTTTGGGGTGGCTGGATCTATGAGTGAATGAGTAGGTGGATAGGTAAATGGATGGGTGGCCAGGTGGGTGAAGTGTCACAAGGATGGGTGATTTGCTAGGTGGAATTTTTGGTAGTTGAATGAATTGGTAGGTGGTGGATGGATGAAAGAACAGACAAATAAATGAATGAATAAATGGATGGATGATGTAAGCTTCCCCAGACCTAGGATCTCTGACCCCTTGTGTCTTGATGCACTTTTCATGATGCCTTCTCCATCTTGGTGGCAGAACCTGTTCCACTTCGTGACGGACGTGCAGAACAACGGGGTTGTGAAGATCCCCGATGCCAAGGGTGATGACGCCTGGAAGGTTTACTATGACGAGACAGCCCAGGAGATTGTGGATGAATTTGCCATGCGCTATGGTGTGGAGTCCATCTACCAAGCCATGACGTGAGGCTGCAGGCTGGGGTGGACGTGAGGGCAAGGTGCAGGAAACTGGGGTGAGAGGGCCACCAAGTGGACACTGGCAGACCTAGTAATAGAAGGGTTCTTGGGAGAAGGAGCCAAAGAGGATGTGGGTTTGATGGGCATTCTGTAATCCCCTGGAGGTTGGAAAAGTGCCATTTCTAGGAGCTGAAGTGATGGGGTGAGAGTCAGAGGTAGAGCAGAGATAGGGCAACCCAGAGAGGAGACAGAGAGAAACTTGGAAGACACAATCAGCCAGAGGGAATGGTTTGAGGGTCAGAGGGAGCCATTCACAGATGCTGTCTTGGAGGCGTTCTGGGGGGAACACTGCCTGTCCTGGCTGGATGCCAGGCCCAATTTCTCCCATTCCCTCCTACCAGCCACTTTGCCTGCCTCTCCTCCAAGTACATGTGTCCTGGGGTGCCTGCCGTCATGAGCACCCTGCTCGCCAACATCAATGCCTACTATGCGCACACCACCGCCTCCACCAACGTATCCGCCTCTGACCGCTTTGCTGCCTCCAACTTCGGGGTCAGTCCCAGGGACTGGGGCTGGGGGAGGAAGGAGAGCCCAACCCTGTGCTGGTCAGACCCCGTGTGACTCTCTGGTCTCCAACCTGGACCTGACTTAGTGTGTTACTTTGTACCAGTCACTTGCCCTCTCTAAGCCTCAGTTTACCCCTCTGTAGAATGGAAACAGATATTACGAGGATTCAGATAGGGGTGCACTTAGTGTATAGTACGCACTTACCCAATATGGCAGCCAGCTTTAGCTGCTACACTTGAACCCCATGTCCCTGCTTCCATTCATCCCCCTCTCTTCCCTCCTCAGAAAGAGCGCTTTGTCAAACTCCTGGACCAGCTGCACAACTCCCTGCGGATCGACCTCTCCATGTATCGGGTGAGAAGTACATGCATGATGACTTGCCTGCTCCTACACATGTGTGCCTGTAGGGGGGAGCTCCCAGCCCATGTGCATATGGGAGGACCCATCTTAACATGTGGAATGTGTGCCTTTGACATGAGTACACATATGTGGGCTGCACCTGCCCAATATGCATCCAACTAGAACCCCCTGGTTGCTTCAAGGTGTTCTCATGGGCCCTGACATACTTCCTAAAACTTGGGGGGCTCTTACCTTTCCCCTAAAACAGTCTCTCCCCACCCAACCCTCTTCTATAACCCCACCTCTCTTCGCCCTTCCAACAGAATAACTTCCCAGCCAGCAGCCCAGAGAGACTCCAGGACCTCAAATCCACTGTGGACCTTCTCACCAGCATCACCTTCTTTCGGATGAAGGTAAGAAGGAGACCCAGTCCCATTAGTCTCTAACAGGCATTTTCTAACACTCTTAGATCCTAATCAAGTAACGTTTCTCCTAGATAGTGCCCTTTCTCAATGACCCTCTGCTTTTATACTGCTACATTTCCTTAAACCCGTAACCACTTGTAGCCACTTCCTGGTACCTCCTGTTCCAGCTGTGCGGACTTGTGCCTCTCTCCCTCCCTCTAGGTGCAAGAACTCCAGAGCCCACCCCGAGCCAGCCAGGTGGTGAAAGACTGTGTGAAAGCCTGCCTCAACTCTACTTATGAGTACATCTTCAACAATTGTCATGAACTCTATAGTCGGGAGTACCAGACAGACCCGGTGAGGACCCCAGATAAAGCAGAGTAGACTAGGGGATACCAACCTGACCTTGGCCTAAGTCCCAGGTCTGCCACTTATCAAGTGATTTAACTGAGTCTCAGTATTTCCCTCTGTAAAATGGGGTTATAAAACCTTATCTCAGAATTGAGGAGAAAATTTAATGAGATGCTATCTTTAGATAAAATGTAAGTAAGTGTTTAGCACCTGATATACAATAGATATTCAATAAGTTCAGTTTTAGTTAAACTTAGTTGAGTTTGGCATGCAGTTTGCCTGGGATACAATCACTATTCAATAAATGTTGAGTTGAATTTAATTTCTTGAGTAGAATTGAGTTTGGGCCATTTCAATTCAATTTATTTGCGATCTTTCAACATGTGTTTGTTTATCTACACACATAATGCCAGGATTGTCAGTAAGGTTTCAAGGAGTTCATACCATTTTAGAAGGGAAAGATATATACACTGAAATTCATAACCTAGGGTGATTAGCTCTGGGATGGAGGAATTGCAGGAGACTGTGGGAGCTAAGGTGGCCCCTACTTCACCTTGGGCTTCTGATAGATGATGACACATAAGCTCACTTTAGTGATATTTTGTTTCATTCTGTTTATTTATATTCAGTTGACTTCAAGTTGAAGTCAACCTGAGTTGAAATCAAGTCACTTTTTTTTTAAGATTTTATTTATTTATTTGACAGAGAGAGATCACAAGTAGGTAGATAGACAGGCAGAGAGAGAGAGGAGAAAGCAGGCTCCCTGCCAAGCAGAGAGCCCGATGCGGGACTTGATCCCAGGACCCTGAGATCATGACCTGAGCTGAAGTCAGAGGCTCAACCCACTTAGCCATCCAGGTGCCCCGAAATCAAGTCACTTTTAATTGAATTGGGTTGAGGTGCTCTAGATTAAATTGGGTTGGGTTTAGTTCAACTATAAACAATTTAGTTCCATTTATTTCTGTACAGGTGACTTAAAATTGCTCTTGGCTAGTTGATGAGCAGAACTGAGTTGGATTAAACTGGGTTTCACTTAATAAAAATCCATTTATTCATATTCAGTTGATTGAAGTTATTCTTGACTGGGTTGATTTAGCTTGAGTGAGGATGAGCTGGGTTGTTGGGTTAGATATAGTTGAGTTCACTTGAGTTGGGTTGAGTTGGGTTCATTTCAGTTGAATTTAGCTACATTTGTTTTCGCTGATTGGCTACAGTTGGATTGAACTGGCCTGAGTATGTTAGGTTCAGTTGAGTAGGTAGAGTTGGACTGGACCGACGACTCGGTTGAGTCGAATTAGATTAAGTTAGTTGGGTTGAGTTCAAGTCAATTTATTTCCATTATTTTGACTTAGGATAATGTTGATTTTGGATGAGTTGATTAAGTTCAATCCAATTGAATTCATTTGAGTTTAATTCAATCCAGTTAAGTTTAATTCTACTACATTCAGTATAATTGGCCCAAGTTCAGTTTCATTGAATTAATTCTGAGAATCTCCATCTGTTAAGCTAAATGGGCCTGATTGGCATTCATTTCAGTTCCATTTGGTTTAGTGGGCTTCAGTTTTTTTCAACTAAATTCAGTTCTATTCACTTTTATGAGTTGAGTCTAATTAAGATTTGTTGAGCTGCATGGACATGAATTGTTTGGGCCAGTTTAATGAATTCAGTTCCTTTTCATATAGCTCTCTTACCTGAACCACCCATGTGTTAATGGGACCCTTTCCTCACTAACCTCCTGTCCCCCCAATAATGAACTAACTGAGGCACCCACCCATGGACACCATTGCCCAATGTTTCCACTTCCCCACTCTAGGCCAAGAAGGGAGAAGTTCCCCCAGAGGAACAGGGACCCAGCATCAAGAACCTTGACTTCTGGTCCAAGCTGATTACTCTCATAGTGTCCATCATTGAGGAAGACAAGAATTCCTACACTCCCTGCCTCAACCAGTGAGTTGTATATCTGTGCAGTTAACTATCTGGAGGTGATCGTATGTGTGTATGTGTGCACACTTTTGTGATTTATGTGTAAAGGTGATCATGTCTAATTACACATAAAATGATGTGTGTGTGGAGGCAATTATAGGTGTGGTTGTGCCAGAATAAATTAGGGCATAATTTGTAAACATAAACATAAAATTGTGTGTATGTATAAAATCACTGGTATAATCAAATATGTATTTTGTATGTGTTGATTTGTGTGAATAACAATGTGTACATATGTATATAATTTTGTTTATGTGTGTGGGTTCATAAATAACAATGGACACTGTTGCTCAAGTATTCACTTGATACTCTAGATATCAAGTGCTAGATACTCTACTAAATGTTTTACATTTAAATTGCATTATATATTTTGTGGGGGTATAATTCTGTATATAGTTGTGCCTTTGGGTTTAATTGTATATTGTATATGCATACAATTGTGGAATGCACTTCAATATACAATATTGTATATTGTGTAATTGTGTGTGAGTATGTACACAGTTTTGGTTTGTAGGTTTATACGTCTGTAGAATTTTCATCTTTGTTAACTGAATGAACTGTTGTGTCTTATTTTTCCCCGAGTGCTAGAGGGGCTTCTAACTTGGGTGTGCCAGTATCTCTTGATTGGTTAGATATTCAGTTAAGATCGGGGATTTGGGATGGATGGACTGAAGAGTGGATGGAAGTATAGGCAGATGGATGGAGATATGATTGAATGGGGAGATGAACAGATGGATGGGTAGATGGTTGGATGAATAGGTGGATGGATGGGTAGATTGGTGGAAGGATGAATGAGTAGTAAAGGAATGGACAGATGGCTGACTGGATGGAGAGATGGATGGGTGGGGAGATGGGTGAGTGGATGAGTAGGTGGATGAATGGATAGATTGGTGGAAGGATGAATGGGTATATAAAGGAATGGATGGATAGTTGGTTGGATGGAGAAATGGTTGGATGGATAGATGGATAGACAGATGGGTGAGTGAATGGATGGGTAGGAAGGTGAATGACTGGGTGAATGAATGGATGAAGGGATGGAGATGGAGAGATAGACAGGTGGAGGCTCAAGGAGAAGCAAGGCTTCAGTTGAGTCACTCAGAAAGTCAGTGGCTTTGGGGGAGCTTGAATCCAGAACTGTCTGTCCTGTACTACCCTCTGGGCTAAGAAGGCCAAAGCAGCCTTTGCCATCCTGCTTCCTTCTGCCAAGGTTTCATACTTCCATGACTTTCATTAGGTTTCCCCAGGAGTTGAATGTGGGTAAAATCAGTGCTGAAGTGATGTGGAACCTGTTTGCCCAGGACATGAAGTATGCCATGGAGGGTGAGTACCCCATCCCCATGTTTGCTGTCCTGGCTACAGCAGGTAGCTGTGCCTCAGTAATATCCCCTGCAAGGCTGTGAGCATCCTGGAACCTCAAGCTTGAGGTTGGACACCGTGATGATGAGAGCTGGTGCTGCCAAGACAGAGGGTGGAGACTTTCATTCTCTCCCTACCAGAGCATGACAAGCATCGCCTGTGCAAGAGTGCTGACTACATGAACCTACACTTCAAGGTCAAGTGGCTGTACAATGAGTATGTGGCAGAGCTTCCTGCCTTCAAGGACCGTGTGCCCGAGTACCCTGCGTAAGTCCCTTGCCCAAAGCCAGAACCATAGCACTGACAGCTAGACTGAGGCCCAGAGATGAGGGCTGACCTACTCAGAGTTCTCTGGGCACCAAGGGCGTAGTGGGGTACAATCCTGGCATTCTCTATTTTCAGCCATTAGACTATGGGCTCCCATAGCCCAGACAATTAATATGTCTAAATATCAGGAACTGCACTGAGCAGTGCTTTTTCTCATTTATCCTTTGACAATTCTATAAGATGGGGGCATTATAATTTCCATTTTGTGGATGAGAAAATGGAGAGTTTAATGCTGAAGAGCTTGCCCAGGGTAACATTTAATAAGTGATCGGGCCAGGATTTGAACTCTGGTTGTCTGACTCATGAGCTGCGTTGGAGAGCAGGATGGTGGTCACCATTGACCAAGGACCTACTATGTGTTGTGTCAATCACTGCTCACAGCAGCACTGTGAGATAGATTCTCCTCTGTTGTACAGGTAAATGGGTCCCAGAGAGGAAATCCAGTTGTCCATGGGTATTTTATCTGAACCATGAATCCTGCGAGTATGAGGCTTGCCGTGACAGTGTCACGAGGTCTATTTCATGGCTGAAGTAACTGAGAGCTGGTGGGGTAGGAAAGCAGGGGGTACCCACCCAAAGGACACAGTGTGAGTTCAAGGGAGAGAAGAACCTGCCCAAGTACCATTCAGAGCTAGGCAAAGCAGAGGGTTAGGGGACAAGAGGTGGCAAGACCCCCACCCATGCTCTCTATTCCAGGTGGTTTGAGCCCTTTGTCATACAGTGGTTGGACGAGAATGAGGAGGTGTCCCGGGACTTCCTGCACGGGGCCCTGGAACGAGACAAGAAGGATGGGGTGAGGAGACTGGCCCATGATCAAACCCCTAAACTGCTCACAGTGGTCTCACTCCCTCTGGGGTCCATTGGGATCCAATATGGGGTCAAAAATTGCCCTTGAGATGAAGCCAGTCTCTGAAAGGTGGCCACCATCTTCGTCTTGTTCATAGTGTTGAAAGTGTTTTGTTCATTCAACAAATGAATGCAAGTTCAAGCTGGGAGCCCCTCCTTCCTCGTCGCCTCTGTGTCTACCTCTTAGTCATCCTTGCACACTATTCGCCTCACCCAGGGCAGTTGGTCTCTGGTTCTCCCCATGGAAAGCAGGAGGGTTAGATGTTGGGGACTGTCTGGTTCTGATCCCTCTCTTCCTTCCTGGCTTCTTTCTCACTGCAGTTCCAGCAGACCTCAGAGCATGCCCTATTCTCCTGCTCTGTGGTGGACGTCTTCTCCCAGCTCAACCAGAGCTTTGAGATCATCAAGAAACTCGAGTGCCCTGACCCCCAGATCGTGGGACACTATATGAGGCGCTTTGCCAAGGTGCGGGAGTGCAGGTGGGGTTAGGGATGGAGTCCAGGTGAGGGATTGGGATAGGGTCAAGGCTGGGGTTGCAATTGAAACTGGGATTAGGTTCAAGGTACAAGATTGGGGTTAAATTTGGGATTGAGGTCAAAGTTGGGGTTGGTGATATCAGTGGGATTGGGGTTGGGGTTGAGAACAGTGTTGGATTGTGGTTGGGGATAGCATTTGGGTTGAGGTTGGGGTTGAGGTCAGGGTTGTGGTTAAAGTTGGAGATGAATTTGGAGCTGGAATCAAGGCTGAAGGTAGGGTTGAGATTGGGGTTGGGTTTAGGGTTACTATTAGTATGAGATTCAGTTTGGCATGGAGGTCGGAGTGAGTGTTGGGATTTATGTAGAATTTGGGTGGGCTTTGGGGTGAGTTTGGAAGTTGGGACCATCTTACTGGGGTTGAGGGTTCCAGCTAATTGGCTTGAGGCTGGGTTGCAATTAAGGACTGCAAGTAGGAATTGGGATTCCATCTGGGGTTCAGTCATGCTTGTGTTTGGAGCTGGGCTCATGTGATGGTTGGTTGCTCTGTGAAAGAGCTAGGTCTACATAAAATAATCATCTTTACCTGGTGGTATCTCCTGTTGGTTGTGAGGGTCATCCTGGGTGAATTCACTCATTCAAGGGGTCTATCTTGAGTGCTCGTAGGGATTCAGGTTCATTCCTGATCTCACTAGTGGCTCTTGATGGACCCGCCCAGCCCTAGCCCCTGTTCTTACTCCCTATCTTTGTCCTCTCCAGACCATCAGTAATGTGCTCCTCCAGTATGCCGACATCATCTCCAAGGACTTCGCCTCCTACTGCTCCAAGGAGAAGGAGAAAGTGGTGACCTGTGGGGGACCCTATCCTGTCCCCTCCCAGCCCTACTCTGCACCCCCAAGTCTCCATCCTTCCCTGAGCCCTGATACTTATATCTGTGTGTGTCTAACTGTGTGTATTCATGTACCTGACTATGTGTATCGGGGGTGATCTGGAGGTGAGGGCACATGCCTTCAGTGTGTCATTGTCTGATTGTTGTGAATGAAGCCTTCAGGGTGTATGGATGTAAGTGTGCAAAGCTTTGAGCCCATGTAGGAGAATGTGGGTATGTGACAGGAACTCCCCTCTTCCTGCTATTCCCAGAAGCCCAGCCCACCCTGGAGAAGTTACTTGAGCCCTATTTCCCTCTGCTATTCTCCAGAAACCAGCCCCCCACCCCAACATTTCCTGGAATTGGGTCCCAAATGCAGTCTTCCATTTCCCAATGACCCTATGGGGCCCTCCTCTGGACCCAGACCCTGAAACCATCCTGGGGTCCCTGGCAGTGGATGGGGGAGGCTTTGAGGAGGGGGTCCTGAGCCCTGACTCCCTGCTTTGTTTGCATCCCTAGCCCTGCATCCTCATGAACAATACTCAGCAGCTCCGCGTGCAGCTAGAGAAGATGTTCGAAGCCATGGGAGGGAAGGAGGTGAGGCGAGCCCCACGCAGGGTCTCCACTTTCCCTCCATCCCTGCAGTCCCCTGAAGAATTCCATCTCAGCACTCCCTCTAATCCAAGCAAGCCGCTCTACCTTCTGTACCTGTTTCCTCCCTAGTCCCTTGGGATCTCTTTCCCTGTGTTGGGTGGGAAAATGCCCCATTTATGTGGATGCTCTGTAAATCTAACCTGACGTCCTTTTTCCCTCCTCAGCTTGATGCTGAGGCCAGTGACATCTTGAAGGAGCTCCAGGTGAAACTCAACAATGTCTTGGATGAGCTCAGCCGGGTCTTTGCTACCAGGTGGGGACACCTCCAGGGCTAGGAGCGGACAGGAGGGGGCAGCCCCGAGACCTGTGAGCCTGGGGCATCCAGAGACTCAACAGATGTAGTGGTGAAGACTTCAGGCTTGGAGTTAGACAGAGCTGAGTTCAATCCTGGCTTCACCACTTACTAGCTATGTAGCCTTGGGTGAGTTATTTAACTTCTCTGAGCCTTAGTTTACTCATCTGCGAAGTGGGGATGATGATAATAATAGCATCTGGGTAGGACTGTGCAGCGAAATAAACAGCACAGGTGAATGTCTCAGCTCTGTGCCCAACTCAGCTATTATACACCACTCCCTCCCCTGCTCAGTTATATGTCATGGCTCCTTGATGCTCAGGATAAAACACCAAGGTCCACGGTCAGCTTCTGAAGCCTCCTCTGGCCCTTTCTCTGGGAGGCCTGGAAAGTCTGGTCTGAGTTCCTCCCCTCTGTGCCCCCAGCTTCCAGCCACACATTGAGGAGTGTGTCAAGCAGATGGGTGACATCCTCAGCCAGGTGAAGGGCACGGGCAATGTGCCAGCCAGTGCCTGCAGCAGCGTGGCCCAGGATGCTGACAATGTGCTACAACCCATTATGGACCTGCTGGACAGCAAGTAAGCCAGGCTGGGTAGACTAGGACACCCAGAAGAGGTTAGGGATGGGGCTCTTAGAGACTGGCCTGGAGAGGACACTCAGGGAATGTTTACTGGTTAGATGGTTTGGATGGGTGTGTGGGTGGAGGTATGAAGGGATGGAAAGATGGGTGGGTGAATGGTTGGATGGACTGGTGAGTCCTTTTGTATGAGTTAATGGATGGTGGTTGGATGGATAGATGACATGAGAAATAGGTGGGAAGACTGATGGGTAGATTAAAAGATAAATGCTTAGAAGTCTAGATGGAGGATAGATTGATAAAAGGAGGGATGGGTGGACAGATGGATGGGTAGATGAAGTTAGGTAAGTATTTGAATGGATGAATAACTGGATGGACGGATGGATGAATGGATGGATGGATGGATGGATGGATGGATCAATCAACTGAAATACAGATAAATGGATGGAAATGTAGATGAGAGGATAGATGCATGGGTGAAAGAAAAGAAGGGATAGAGGGAGGAGGGAGGATGGATGGATTGATGGGTAGAAGGATGGTTGGGAGGGAGGAAGCAGGGCAGGGGAAGCAAAAAGATGGAGGGGTCATTAAAGAAAGTTGAGGGAGGGATAGTTTGGTGGATGGGTGGGTCATTTGCTGGATGGATCATGGTGGATCCATCAGAGACAGAGACTCTGTCTCTGTCAACCCCCATGCATCCAATCATGAATTCTTTGTTGTTTACCCTCTCAAGTTTGCCCTCTTCCCACCATTCCCTTCCTTTTTGCCCGAACATGGCCTCAGTCCCCTCACAGTCCCTAGTCTCTAGCCTTCCTATTCCAGTTTACCCCTCACTCTGTTCTTTCGAACAGGAAAGTCTGCCTCTGTCTCTCTTGAGCACTCCATGGCTCCCCACTGTCCTCACGCTAAGGCCCAGGCCTTCCTCCCAGGTGCTGAGTCCCCTCCCAGCCTGGCCACTGCTGATCTGTCCAGCCATCATTTACTTTTAATGTGTGTCACAGATCATAGCCCCAATAAACCATTCTGATCAATGGGGTCTCCTCAGACCCCATTTAGAGGTCCCTCTACAGGCTCTGTGCCTTCTTGTGTGTCCATGAAGCATTTTCCTGCCTTGCCCATTTGTTGAGGGAAAGGGAATCTTCAGGTTAGGGCCAGCTGGGCTATCTCTCAGACATGCCTCTTGCCTCCAGCCTGACTCTCTTTGCCAAAATCTGTGAGAAGACGGTGCTGAAAAGGGTGCTAAAGGAGTTATGGAAACTGGTCATGAACACCATGGAGAAGACCATCGTCCTGCCGCCCCTCACTGACCAGACGGTGAGGCCCACAGGGGGCCATAGGGGATTCCTGGGCCACCTCCCCTGTGGGAGCCCGGAGAACTTGATGCCAAAGTCATTGGGGCTCAGAGGTCAGTGGGGCCATTCAAAGATCAGAGAGGTCGCATATGGGCCAAAAGTCATCAAAGAATCAAAGAATTCCTTCATGGTTCAGATATGTAAATGTCAAAGAAGTCAAGTAGAGTTAAGAGGTATCTAAGGGACATAGAGGTCACATGTGGGTCAAGAGGTCATAGGAAGGTTAGAGATCACCCAGAAAATAAAGAGGTCAGCTTGGGGATCACAGAGGTCATAAGGGTCAGTGGTTTCATCAGAGGGCTCTTAGGGTCTATCAAGAGAAAAGGAGGGGAGATACCATGGTCTTTGAAGATCAGAGACCAATAGAACAGAGGGCTCCTAGAGGTCAGCCAGAGGTCACAGCTTCCAAAGTCAGAGAGGTCAAGCAGAGGTCAGCATTCATCCAGGGATCAGGACCATGTCTCTGGAACCCTTTTGGGAAAAGCTCAGAGATCCTGTTCCCCAGGGATCAGCCTTCCAGGTGGGATTGGGTGAACATCTGTGGAGGGGTATGGCTGTGCTTGGGTTCCTCCAGGGAGGTGTGGGGGCCTGAGGACCGCAATGGCATACAGGCTGATGGCACAGCAGAGTGAGAAGACATTCCTGGGGATGGGGTGGGGGAGGCTTGGGGAGGGTGGGCACGTGCCAAGAGGCAACCATGGTGGGGGAGGCCTTGGACCTCCGTCACCTGCCGGTCTCCTCTGGGCTGGGCAGGGGCACGGGGTCCCCCCTTCGGTGCCGTCTCCGCCCCCTCCCTGGCCTTTCTGGGAGACTCATGGTGACTTATTCCCCCCTCCCCACCACCCCGCCCCCATCGCGGCTGACAGATGATCGTAAGTAGAGGCCCTTCTGTCCGTCTGTCTGTCCGTCCGCTCTGTGTCTGGACTCGGCCCACCGCGTGGCTGCATCCACCCCCACCCAGTTGCCCCCTCCTCACCCACCGGCCCCCCACCCACTGTCCCACTTCCCGCCTAGATGTGCCTGTGTTTGTCTGGGGCGGGGCATGGGGAGGGGGCGGGGCCTGGTGGGAGGGAGGCCACGCCCGCCCACCCCGCCCCATTGTAAGTGCAGAAGAGGTGCTTTCCTGCTCCCAAACCCCAAACCCTGAGCCCAGCACCTTCACATCTGACCTCGTTCTTTAGTTGGAATTCACCCTTACTCCCATGCTCAGACTCCATCAGGATATTGGTCTCTCCCCAAAGCTAGAAGGTTAAAAGTCAACAGAGTCCCTCTGCCTCCCCTCTGGGCTCTGAACTGTTAACAACCACCCAAAATACAGGCTCTTACCACCCGGATCCCCCTACTCAGCTTCAGCGCAGACCCCCCACCACCACCCCTGCCTTCCCACTCCCATCACAGGACCACATGAATCCCAGACACACACCCAGGCACCCAGGTGGGAAACAGTATTCGTGACTTTGGTGACAGGCAGACTTGGCGTCAAATCCCAGCCCAGCCACACTCTCTGTGACCTTGGGAAGTCACTTCACCTCCCAATCTCTATTTCCTTGTCTGGAAAAAGGGGTTAACTGCAGTAACTCTCTGAGGGTTGTTGTGAGAACCAAATGGGATGATGCATTAAAGTGCTCATCTTTATGACTACCTGTGGCAGTGCTCACTAAATTAGAGCTAATATTGTTGTTGTTGGTGGAAATATGTAAACACATAGTAGGCAGAGATCAATAAAACCACTTCAGAGTCCCCCTTTGTGGACAAGACAGGCTATTATAAGATTTCACCTGTCAAAAGTTCGTAAGTGCTCATCTCACTCCTTGGTAGCTGCAGTCTGCATCTTTGGCTGTAACCACTTGGTGGCAGCATACCCAACAACAGACATTGTGTTTGTGGGCAAGAAGCTAAAGGGATTCCACATTTATTGGTGATGCTTTGTATGCTAGATCTCATAGTTGCTCTTATAGCCCACCTTCAAGACAACTCTTTAAGTGAGGTGGATATTATTATTATTCCCATTTTGCAGATGAGGAAAACTGATGCTCAGAGAGGAGGAGTCACTTGCTCAAGGCCACATAGTAAACATATGACAGAGTCAGGTTTCAAATTCAGGTTTGTCTGAATTTGAAGCCTGTTTGATCTCCTGTTGACTCAAGAAACAAGATCCTTGTATATACAGTAAATGTAAATGGGTTATATTTTGGCAATGACTTCTCTTCTTTCTCTCTGGCTATGTATTTCTATTTCTCCTCTCTCTTTCTCTTTTCTATCTCTCTGACTCTCTTATAGCTTTTTAAGAGATGGTCGTTAAGGTATGCACACATTCTCCCATGCAACCCAGCAATCAGCTCCCTGTGCAGTACAGATGCCCCTTACCTCCTGTCCCCATGAGTACATGTGTGATCACCCTGGGTTCCCACCCCAAATGGCTTGCCAGGTTGATCACCCTGTGACATTGTCTCTGCAGGGCACCCTCTTGAGAAAACATGGCAAGGGATTAGAAAAGGTAATGAGGGCCTCATCTGTGTTGAGGTCCTGAGCTCTGGTGTCTGGTGCATGTGTGTGTTCATGTGCATGGGTAGGAAGGTCAGCTGGGGATCATAGGTAAAGGCAGGTGTCCTAACAAGTCCTACAAAGCCAGAAGTCAGAATGAGTTGATTCTCCAGGGACAGGGCTTGGAGTGTGTGTGCAAGTGTGAGCAAACATGTGTGCAAACAGTTCCCACCTTCTCAAAACAAAACCCAAAGCACTTCTCTCAGCCCTGGGCTCAGCTGAATTCTGTGGCTTTGAGAAGGGCCCAGACACTGGACCACTGCCCGGGACTGAGATATGTGTTGTTTTTCATGTAGATTTTGGTGTTGTTTTTATTGTTCTAATGGGTGTTTGTTGTAAGGAGATGGAAGCTATGGCAATACATGAACAGTTGCCCTTGCTGTGCATTCATGCAGGAACTATCATATCTGTGAGCACACAAGTGGGGTCTCTGCTTCATGAACATGGGTTGTAGGGCTTCCCTACTCACTCATCCAGCCCTTTGCGGGAGGGGCACTCTTTAAGTGTTCCAGGCACCATATACATGTAAGTGCATCCATGTGGGGGTGAGTGTGTGAGTTTATGTGTGTGATTGTGCACACATGTGCAAATGTTTGGGAGTGCATGTGTATATTTTAGTGTGTGAGTTCTTCTGTGTGTATGTGTGCTGATCCAGGTGTGTGTGTGTATAAACTTTCTGCACTTGTGTGGTTATACTTGGGTGTGTGTCTCTACATTGAGGGAACTTGTGACACCTATAAGTACATTTCTTTTAGAGTCAGGCCTGCTGGGGAAAAGTCTTGGAGGTTGGGAGAGGAGAGAAACCCAAGTTCTTTCTCTTTTCTCCCCCTCCCCAAGGCACCCCATTCCTAGACAGGCTGTCCCCAGGTGATGGGCTGGTTGTAGCCTCCTGGCAGTCTGGTGTCTGGCCAGAGCCCCAGTGGGAGACAAGGGAAGATGCCTAGTTGGGGAGGGGGCCCAGTGTTAGACTCAGGACCTGGGGGGGGGCAGCTTGCGGGCTGGGGAGCGGGACTGTGCTTAGAGGGGGCAGGGAAGCCCCAGTGAGCATCCTCCCAACAGCCACCCAAACTCTGACCTCCACCTGATTCTCTCCACAGGGCAGGGTGAAATTGCCAAGCCACTCAGATGTAAGACCAGCCTCTCACTGTCTGTCTGGCTCCCACCCCCAACCCCCTCCCCACCCCATGCCTCCTTCCACCTCTGTGGTCTGTGCCGTCTGGGGGCGCACTGTGAACCCGTCTGTGGCTGGGGGCGCACTGTGAACCCGTCTGTGGTCTCTTCTTCCTTTGTTTGTCTGGTTTGCTTGTGAGGGTTGGTGGGTGGGAGGGAGGCAGGAGGGGAGGAGGGGTGGCAGGGGAAACCAAGGACCAGACAGCTGGGCTCCTAAGTAGCTATGCCTCAGGACAGCCTCAGGGGATCACAGACATGGAATCAAAAGAGTAGCAACAGCCAGGATGATGGTAAGGATATTAGTAGCAGCAGGATAACAAGCTCCCACTGGCCAGCTGGTAGACTGTCAATGTGATTCCAAGCATCCCAGCTGTGAATGGCCCTCCTCCCTGCCTAGTCCCCAGACCACCCCAGGGCCCAGTAAATGCAGGACCTCACTGATACTTAGGCCTACCCTAGCCCCTAAGCTAGTATAGGTGCCCCTGTTAACTAGGGAAGGAAACAGACCCAGAAAAGTCCAAGGACATGCCTCAGGTCACCCAGCAAAGTGATTGAGGGGGGCAGGACTCATGACTTCCAGGCCAACCATTGCTCCCAGCACTGCTCATGACCTTGAAACCAGATGATAATAACAGTGAACATTGAACAAATACACATTTAGCTCCAGCTAAACCATGAAGTGGATATGATTTTCCCCAACTAGATAGGAAAGCTGAGGTTCAGAGAGTTAAGTGACTTGTCCAGGGCCACACAGCAGAGCTGGGATTTGAACCCAGGCCCACTCGGCTCATTGGAGCCATAACTAGGATGCCATCTTGCTGGTGTCTGTTTTGGGTAGGGTGGGGGATGGGTACTGAGGTGTGTGTTGGTGGGGAGGATTCTTCCTTTTACAGGGTCAGACTAACAGCCACCCAGATGACTGGGGAAATTCTCCCACAGTGGCATTGGGCCCCAGGAGTTGTGGTGGTGGGGTCACCAGAGACCATCCCATAGTTTTCTTAAAGCCCCCTGACTTTGGGTTGGCAAACCTGTCCCAAACTGACAAACACCATCCAGAGCTCCCTGCACCCATGGCTCCTCACTGCCCACTCTTTTTCTTCTCTGTCCCATAAACCTGGGGTCCTGGTGGAGGTGAGAGGGTGGGTAGTGTGCCCACACTGGGATTTGCAGGGACAAAGTCACCACCTCCTCCTCAGCACTTCCTGAAGGGGAGCTCCAGACCTCTGTCCCTGGGACACAACCATTGCCTTGCCCAGAGCCTCCGGACAAGAACCAAGATGGTGTCCAAGGCTAAGGTGTCAGTAGGGCTGTGGGGATTGGTCTGGAGGACCCCCACCCTCACTTTGGCTGTGACTGTTGTTACCTGCAGGGAACCCAGATGATCTTCAACGCAGCCAAAGAGCTGGGTCAGCTGTCTAAACTCAAGGTGAGGCCAAGGGTGGAAGATTGGGGTGGGGAATCTTCCTAGGGGAAAGGTCACAGAATGGTGACATGTTCAAGGGACAGAAACCCTACTCAGACCGATTTAAGCCCGATTTATTTGCTCCAGTGTGTTGGAAAGATCTGCAAAGCTCAGCCTCAGATACAGTTTGATCAAGGGTACAAATAATTTATTCAACAAATATTGAGCCCCTGCCACATGCCTGTCATGTGTTAGGTACCAGGGACACAATGATGAAAAGACAGACCCACTACCGAATGTGTCAGAGTTTTACAGGGATGAGGCCCATAGCCAAGCAGATCCCTAAGGTGGGGCCTGTCTGCCTACCTGGGCCCTCTCTCCATCCATCCAGGACCACATGGTACGAGAAGAAGCCAAGAGCTTGACCCCGAAGCAGTGTGCAGTAGTTGAACTGGCCCTGGACACCATCAAGGTGAGAGGTGCCACCCCTGTCCCATCCCAGGTGGAGCAGGCAAAAGGTTTGACTGGTGTAGGCATGGACCTAGGCTTGAACCCACCTTACTTCAGCCAATTTAGAAATACTCCCTGATGACTCCCTGATGCTTCTGTCAGTTCCAGGCTGGCTGATGGCAGGGCCCTGAGGAGCCCTGGGTTCAGGGGGCCAGCCAGACACAGACAGCCCCAGCTCTGTGGGGCCAGGGTAAGGTAGAAGGAAGGATGGGAGCTGGGAGAGCCCAGGGAGGGAGAAGAGAGGGCTTTCAGAAAGAAGGCATGTGGGAGGTGGGTCTTGAGGAATGCATAGGAGTTTGCAAGGCAAAGCAAACAAAGCATTCTAGGCAGAGGACCAGCCCATGCAAGAACTCAGTGAAAGGCACCGTGGTGTCCGTGAAATGAGAACTACTCTGAAGGGAATTTTTGCTGAAATAATTATAGTGAAACAGGAGGGTGGTCAAGGAAAGTTCCTTGAGATCTTAACCAAGGGAGGAAAAGGAACGAGCTATGGCAAAATAAGGTGCTTGAAGTTGTTTAGGGGGTGGGGGTGTCCCACCAGGGAGCATAGTAAGTGCAAAGACCCTGAGGCAGGTACGTTCTAGGGAATACCTTTAGAGAAAAGGCTGGGAGGTTGCAGGGTTGGGGCCACAAAGGGCTTGAGGAGAGGCGAGAAGCATGGGTATTATTTTGAACGGGCTGGAAGCCCACGATCGCCTTTGGGGCAGGGTTGGAGGTGGAGGAGTAGCAGAGCACGGCTGGGGTGTTCTGAAGGACACCCCTCCCAGCCCATCACCACTGAAGGGCAGCGGGGTTGGGGAGGGGTTATTGGGGCTGCCTAACTAGTCTCACCTCTCCCCACCCTGTCCTCCACAGCAATACTTCCACGCGGGTGGTGTGGGCCTCAAGAAGACCTTCCTGGAGAAGAGCCCAGACCTGCAGTCCCTGCGCTACGCCCTGTCCCTTTACACCCAGGCCACGGACCTGCTCATCAAAACCTTCGTGCAGACACAAGCGGCCCAGGGTAAGCGTCGGCCTGCCAGCCTGCGGCAACCCAGCCCCTGGCCAGCGAGGCTGCCACTGACTCTCCTCCTCTGTGACATGGGCCGGGGCAATTGACAGCTCCCGGGAGCGCCTGAGCTGCGTGATGGCACGCGGCCAAAGAGCGAAAGACTACTCGTGGGGGCGGGACCTGTGACATCATTGGGCCAGGAGGTGATTGGCATCTCCTGGGAAAAATCTGTGACACCGTGGGGCCGGGAGGTGACTGAAAGCTGTGGGACGGGACTTCTTTGTAGCAGGACCAGGGAGTGATTGACAGCTCCTAGGGACGGGACTTTGAAGTACTGGATTCAGGGAGTGGTTGACATCTTGGGGGCGGGGCATATGACGTCATGCAGCAAAGAAATGATTGACAGCCCCGGGAATGGGAGGGATCCCGACCTGGAGGCGTGGACCGAAAGGGAGTTTCCATTTCTCAAATTCTGTCTTTCTCTGTCTCTTCTCTTGCTCTGTCTCCTGTCCCTCTCTGAGTTTCCACACAGCAGCTGGGGCTGGGGAGAGCAGGACTCCAGGGTCCTCGTTCCCCTCCGTGAGGACCCCATACAAAACTGGTCCTAAGACAAGGGAAAGAAGTTTGGCCTCGACCCAGCAGTGGGGTGGGAGGGAGAGCTGCCATCAAACAGAAGCTGGGGGCAGGGGAGCGACCTCCTCCCCCCACAGACAGACCAGGGCCTAGGGCCCTCCCTGGGCGTCGGGCCTCCAGTCCAAGCTGCTGCTTTTAGTGTCCCCGGTGTCCCCCCGGAGCGGGAGGCTGTCTGTCCGTCCGTCTGCAGCTGACGTTTCTCTCTCTCTTGTTTCTCCTCCCTCTCACTCGCTGCCCCCTCTCCGCGCCTCCCCTGCTCCCCGCCACGCACACTCACCCTCCATCCTCGCCTCTCGCTCGCTCGTCTCTCCCCCCACCCCTCCCTTCCCTCCTTTCTCCACCTTCCCCTGTGATTAGTCCATGGTGGAAAAGGGACTAGGTTTACCCTTAGTGAAGACATTTATCCTGAGAAGGGTACGTGCCTCCGCCGCCCGCCCGCCCGCGCCCGGTGCCCGGTGCCTGCGCCCCTCCCGGCCCCGGCTAGTAAAAGGCCCGTCCTTCCGCCTCCCCGGCCTGCCGGGCTCGGCCCAGGCCAGACTGGCTGTGGGGGCCTAGGTGGATGAGGGGGAAGGACAGCTTGCTGGTTCCACGTGGGGAAGGAGAAGCGATCCGAGTCGGAACCCGCTTCTTCCTGGGTGCATCTTAAGCCAGATCCCGGGTCCCCTGGACAGCGCCTGCACGGTTAAGAGTGGACTTAGATCCCAGTTGGCTCCGATCCCAGCTCCGCCACTCTGGTGGCTGGGCGTCTGCAGGATTATCTCACCTCCCTGAGTCTCAGCTTTCCCATCTGTAAAACTGGAACAGTCAAGGGCCTTAATTCATAAGATTATTTTTAGGATTAGATGAATTAAATTTGGAGCAGTTCTTGACCTGTAATACATGTAGTAGCTCCCAGGAAGTGTATTGTTGTTGTTGTTGTTAACTATTATTATTACTGATGTCATTCTTCCAAGCATAGAAAACTATCAATTTTCAGGCTCTAACTCTGAGCCAGCATTTGTGCCAAGAAGCATTTCTCAGGGATTTTTGAAAAGATTTCTCCCAATTGCCCCACAGGGCGGTGCATCCTTCCACAGATGAGGAAGCTGAGTCTCAAAGGAGATTAAGCCACTTGCCCAAGGAACCTTCCCCTACAGGGGGGCCAGGGACTCGGGGAGGGGTGGGATTGGGGTAAGTACAGAGAGGCCCAGGAAAGACCCTTCCCCTTGGAGCCAGCAAACCACGGGATGGGGGCGCCCAGCATTGCCCTCCTCCCCCTTCTTACTAGCTTTGGCCATGGTCTGACCCCTCACCCCACCCACCACTGTCCAACTCCCCCCCTGGCACCCTCAGTCTGGCCCGGATTGAGCTTGCTGAAGCATCAGCCTTGGGGTGGGGGGAGGTGAGGCTGAGCATGTGACTGGTTGGGGGGAGGGGGGATCCAGAGCCTGAGATGACAAGGAAGGTGGCCTGGGGTGGGCAGCGAGGTTGGGGGGGTGCACGCCCCAGTAGTGGGGTGATGGGGGTCTCCAGACCTCTCTGTCCCCTGAGCCTCAGTCACTTCCCACCCAGTGCCAGGTAACCCGGATTAACCTTGAACACCCACCCCTGACTCCCCCTCTTCCTCCCCTCCATGCATGGGGTGCTCAAGGTATGGGAGCTTCCTGAGGGGCAGGGAAGAAACCCGGGGGTGCTGGCGGTCACAGGTCCCCAGGCCCCACAGGATGCCCTTTCCAGAGCCACAGAGAGAGAGACAGGGACAAAGCTTTTAAGCTGCCCCATTCAGTGACCCCATCAGAACCCATCAATCAGGGCATTGTGGTGGCCACAACAGAAGCACACCTTACCCAGACCCAAGCAGACAAGGGAATTTGTGGAACTGAAAGATTAAGGGCTGTGTTGATATCAATAATAGCTGGATCCAGAGTTTCTGACAATGTCATTGGTTACTGGTCTCTGTTGAGACATCTGTGATGTAGGCTTTTCCCTCATTGGGCAGACAGCCTTGCCAGCTTAGCACCAGACTCTTTCCTCAGAGTTACAGCTAAAGTCCCAGGGCTAACTCTGACTGGCCCGGCGTGTGTCACATGACCATTCCTGAGCCAATCTCTGCAATTAAGGGCAGGGAATGCTCTGATTGGGCAGCCATGGTTCATTTCGTGCAAGATGGAGCCACGAGATCTGAGGTGGGCTTGGAGGCCATTTCTCAATGGAAACTTGAGATTCTATTGAAACAGGAATAGCGTTGGGGCAGGGAAAATAAAGATAACCCTACAAGCTGTCGCTTCAGAAGAAGTGATGACTCTGGATGAGGTTATCACCAGCGTTTTGGAGAAACAGTTAGGAAGCCTGTGTGGCTTCCTCAGAGCAGAGTGAGTGAGGGTGAGAGTGGACAGAGGTGAGGCAGGAGAAGTAATAGTGAAGACACTTCGAGAGGGACATTGCAAAAGGACTTTGATTATTTCAGAAGGAGATGGAAACCATGGAAGTGTTTGGAGTAGAGGAGGGAAGTGTGCTCACCTAATAGGATTACTCTAGCTGGTGTATGGAGAGAAGCTGAGAGGAGGCTTCTGGAGACAGGGTGGGGGCTACTGCAATAGTCCAGGCATGTGATGATGGGGGATGGAACATGATGGAACCAAGGAGGTGGGCCAGATTCTGAATGTATTTTGAAGATAGAATCAGTAGGATTTTCTAGTGTGTGAGTACTTCGAGAGAGAGTGAAGACAAAGAAAGGAGTCCCAATAGTTTGACCATTGAAATAGAAGGAGGCAGTGACAAAAGAGTGAGAAGCAGCAGCTAGTCCATAGGAAGAGAACCTAAAGAGTGTGGCATTGGTGCAACCAGAAGGAGAAAATGAGACCCAGGAAGCCAGGGTGTGTACAGTGGTGTGTAAGATGGAGACTAAGTTTTGACAACATGGCAGTCAGTGGAATGAGAAAAATCAAGGGCAGATGCATTAAGCTCAGAGAAGTTAAGAGATCTACCTGAGATCATGCAGCAAGGTAGTGAAAGGCCTGAACCCAGCATTCTTGGCTTCCTAAGGTCACTTGCCATCACAGCCCCACCCTCAGTGCCACCCTGTCATGGCTGATGACCTGGTGCCGCCAGCACATGGTAGATGGGAAGTGGTCCAGGTCCCTTAGAGTGGGTGGGAAGAATGGAGCTCATGCCAAGCATCCTCCCCTACCCCGCCCAGGCTCGGGTGTGGAAGACCCTGTGGGTGAAGTTTCAGTCCACGTTGAGCTCTTCACTCATCCAGGAACTGGGGAACACAAGGTCACTGTGAAAGGTGAGTAGTCTGAGTTGGGAGAGGGAGTGCCTTTGCCAGGACTCACTAGGTCCTATGACAGAAACCAAACTCAAACTAGCTTAAGCAAGAAAAACATTTTTCATTAAAAAAAAAAGTCTAATAAAACTAAACATTCCAGAAATAATTCACCCTCAGGCATGGCTGGATCCAGAGACTCAGTGTTAAGGGACTTAATTCCACCTTCTCCATCTCTCAGCTCTGCCTTCCTTTTGTTGGGTTTTTTTTTTTTTTTTTAAATTACAACACATTTTGGGTTTTTTTAACCAAGGCCTAAAATGACAGTGGCTTAAACAAGATAGAATGAAATTTTCTCTGAGGTAACCAAAGACAATCAGCCCAGAGCTGACATTGGAGGCTTCACAGATTTGGGCACCCCTGCCATCTTTTGTTGCACTTTCTTTCTTTCTTTTTTTTTTTTTTAAGATTTTATTTATTTATTTGAGAGAGAGAGAGAGATCACAAGTAGGCAAATAGGCAGGCAGAGTGAGAGGGAGGAAGCAGGCTCCCAGCCGAGCAGAGAGCCTGATGCAGGGCTCAATCCCAGGACCCTGAGATCATGACCTGAGCCAAAGGCAGAGGCTTAACCCACTGAGCCACCCAGGCACCCCTTTTGTTGCACTTTCATCCCTAATAGGGTACCTTTCCACCTCTATAGGGTACCAAAGAATTCAGTACCCAGCAGCATCCCAGCCTGCAGCTAAAAGAAGGAGAAAGTTTAAGCCACAACCTGAAATTTGTCCACATCACTTCCTTTCACTAAAATTTCATTGGCTGGAACTTAGTCATAAAGCGACACTTCACTATAGAAATGTTCTAGGAAATGTATTCTTTCAGACAGGCTTTGAAAACCACAGCTGTGTAGTAGGGGACCTGACAGCCTTATTCTCTACTTCCCATAACAGTCGTGGCTGCCAATGACCTCAAGTGGCAGACTTCTGGCATTTTCCGGCCATTCATCGAGGTCAACATCATCGGGCCCCAGCTCAGCGACAAGAAACGCAAGTTTGCAACCAAATCCAAGAACAACAGCTGGGCCCCCAAGTACAACGAGAGCTTCCAGTTGTGAGTCTAAGAATGGTTTGGGGAACATGGGCAGGGGACATCTGCTAGGTGAACCTAAAGGTCTACTAGAAGAGGGATGTCTGGTGGGCCGGTGATTCCTTGGCACAGGGATGAGAGGGGTCACATCCTAGGAGAGGGAACTGGAAGGAAGGCACCTTAGTGCATGAGTGACATTGGTGAGGGGATGGGTGTAACCACTCTGGGAGACAAGCAGTTCCCAGGGGAGGCCATGAATGTAATATAAGTTGATGAAGGCTTGTGAAGAAAAGGGGAAATCTGGGAAGAGGGGACATGTTGGGCAGGGCCATTTCCACGGCTGTAGACTCTGGTCTAGTAAGGGCCCTGAGGGGCCATAATGGGGCAAGGAATGTGTGGGTGAGGGTCTCAGAGGCAGGGGGCAGGTCTCCTGGAGTGAGCAGTGAGCCTTGTGAAGGCTGTCATGGCAGGGCTGGAGGAGTCACAGGTAGGGGACAGGAGCCGAGTGTGGTCCAGGGATGCCTGTCAAGTGAATGAGGGTGGGGTTCTATCCAGATGGGGCATCAGGGGCCCAGAGGGGCAGATGAGCTGGGGAGCTCAAATAAGTCTGATCAGGGTATTGCTTGTGGTGGGCACATATTTGGGTTAGGTGCAAATCTCACGGGGGCAGGAACATGTTGGGGGGTGTTCTCGGGGGACAGAAGTGCAGAGGGGTAAGGGGGGAGGACAAGAATAGGGCACTTGGTCAAAGGACTTTGGAGTGGTAGGATACCTGAAGAAATAAATGCTTGGGAGCAGGGGCTTGGTCTAGTCGGGGGGCAGAGGTTTCCTGCAGCGGGCGGTAGTACTTGAGGGCTGGGAAATACAGTGAAGGAGGGTGTTTCTGGGGAGCAGTGTAGGCATGGCCCATCAAGGGCAGGTCCCCTGGGGGCAGAAGCCCAGCCTTAGGGGCCTAGCTTGGGGGTTGGGGAGGCAAGCTGGAGTGTGTTGGGGGGTCACTCATGGTGAGGCATGAGAGCAGGTCCTGTGGAGAGAGGCTTAGGGGTAAGAAGGAAGAGCTAGGGAATATGGGGGAAGGGACACGTCAAGGAGAGAACTTGGATTCAGGTGAGAGCCCGGTAAAGGGACCTCTGGGTGTGATATCTGGGACAAGATGGTGGGAACAGCAGCTCAGCTGGCCAAAGGTGTGGACGCAGATATCACGGGGTGGAAGCATGGTCTAACCAGGGAGTCTCAGGGAACCATCACCTGGGTGGGGATGTGGTTTGGCCGGGGGCTGGGAGTGGGATGGTGGGGGGCGTTGTCGGTTAGAGGTGGGGTGGGGGGAGAAGGGAGGAAGGAGAGACAGGACAGCGATTACTGGGGAACAGGGGTGTGGGTAAGAAAATGTGGGCGTGCCCCAGTTCTGGTGGCCTGGGGGCGTGGCCCAGCGTGGAGGCGGGGTCAGCCGTAGGGGCGTGGGAGCCCGGCAGGTGGGGCTGTCCTTACGCCCAGCCCCCTCTCCCCCACCCCTTCACCCCTCTCCGCCCCCCAGCACGCTGAGCGCGGACGTGGGCCCGGAGTGCTACGAGCTGCAGGTGTGCGTCAAGGACTACTGCTTCGCGCGCGAGGACCGCACGGTGGGGCTGGCAGTACTGCAGCTGCGAGAGCTGGCCCAGCGCGGGAGTGCCGCCTGCTGGCTGCCACTGGGCCGCCGTATCCATATGGACGACACGGGCCTCACGGTGCTGCGCATCCTGTCACAGCGCAGCAATGACGAGGTCGCCAAGGAGTTCGTCAAGCTCAAGTCGGACACGCGCTCCGCCGAGGAGGGCGGTGCCGCGCCTGCGCCCTAGTGCGAGGCACGCGGGCGGGCAGCACTGCGCCTGCGCACGGGGCGGGGCGGCGTCTGCGCGCTGGGACCTCCCGGAGGGCGAGTCTTCGGGCTCTGTGCAGAGGGCTGGCTGCGCCTGCGCCCTTGACTTAGCGCACCCCTCTAGGGAATTGTGAACGGATGACGCCCCGCCCCCTCAAGAGGCCACGCCCTAGGGCGCTATGAAGGAAGAAGCCACATCCCCTACTAGAAGCCAAGTCCCCAGCGCCTAGGGGACCTTTGGAGCTGGGATGGGAGGAAGTCCCGACCCCTATGGAGGAGGCCAGATCCTGGGGCTCTGGTACGGGGAGGCCCTGCCTCCTGTCCCCTGGAAAAGCCATAAGATGGGTCCCCAAGCCGTGGGGCCCAAGACCAATTGCCAAGTATGGAACTCTCAGCTCCCTCAAGGGGCGGGCCCTGGGCGAGGGGCAGGGCTTCCTGGAGCGCCCCCTGGGGTGGCCTAGGGGTTGGAGGCACTAGGATGCTCGCTGGAGGGCCCAGGTTGGACCAGAGTGTCTTTTCGTTTTGTGCAAAAAATACACGGGGAAGGAGGGGAGGATGGGATTTCAAAAGCACATGCGCCCTCGGGCGCCCAAACCCTGGGGGCCAAGTGGACGGCTCTGAAGCACCCGCGCTGCCCCCACTTCCCTGTGGGGGTTTGCCTCTCCTTTTCCCCCACCATACCCCATTCTCATATCATAGAGTTCAACCTACCCATTTAAGAGATGGCAAAACTGAGGCCTAGAGAGCTGCTTGAGACTTTGCTGAAGATCCCAGTGCCATGAGACTTTGCTGAAGATCCCAGTGCCACACCCTCTCCCTACTACTCCCTTTGGCCTGTGTGCCCCATCTAAGGGTGGGCTGACATCGGATGACCCGACACAGCTCCCCATTGCTGCTAACCCCTCTTCAGGGGACCTCCCCCAATCCTTACAAGGGATGGGGGTTCTGGGCCAAGACCCCAACTGCCCCCCTCCCATGTCTGGCTGCCCAGCAAAACCCCTGCCCTTGACCCTTTCCACTGGGACCCTATGGGGAGATTCTGTGAGAACTCTAGATCTCCCACCAAAAAAAGAGAGGATTGGGATTCCCTGGACCCAGGCATCCCCTGAACCCCTTTTTCCTCTCCCAGAATTCTCCAGGCAGGCAAGAAAGAGACCAGGAACTCTAGGTGTGTGTGTGTGTGTGTGTGTGTGTGTGTGTGTGTGTGTGTGTGTAAATATATAAACATACTTGGAGCTTAGTCTCCAAAATCTTATTCATTCATTCAAACATCGTGCCACAGGATACCTCCAGGTGGGACCTCTGCCCGCCTAAAGCTTTTCCTCCAGGAGGCAATAGTGGGGCAATCTGGCCAGAGTCAAGTTCCCCACTGTAGTTCATAAAGGCAGAACGTTTTGGGAAAGTTTGTCCTGGCCTGTCTTTGCCCTCAATCTGCTTTTCCATGTTGGATGCGTGCTTGTGTGCCTTTTTTTTTTTTCTGCCAGACTGACAAGTACAAGATTCTCTTGTACTAGGAAAAAATTAAAACAGGGGCAAGGTGAGGAGTAGTTGGTCTCCTGGAGTGATGGGGCCTGTGTCAGACAGCAAAGAGAGAGAGGGCTTTCTGAGGAGGTGAAGAAGGAGAAGGAACCACCCACTAGAGAGACAAAGCTCCAGGTGGAAGGAACAGTAGGTGCAAAGGCTGAGGTGGGCAGGCTTGAAGCACAGCAAGGTCAATGTGGCTGATGAGGGTCACAACAAGGAGGAGGTGTTGATGTCCAGGAGCCCTGTGGAGATGTCAGACCAGGCAGGGCCTTGTGTGCTGCCCTGGGGAGTTTTTATTTTATGCTAAGAGACTTGGGGAGCCCCAGGAGATTTAAAAGCTCAGGAGAGTCTGGAAGTCAGGTTTCAAAAGCTCCCTCGGGCCACCCCATGGAGAATGGACCAATGCAGTTTGGGGGAGAGGCAAAGTGCTTTGGGAACACTGAAACTAATACCTGAGAAGGTTTCTGAAGGATACATTAAAAAGAAAAACCAAACTCACCCCTTAGATGAACCCCAGTCCACTAGGTACAGTTGTCCACATTGTGCACTGCCCAAGGGTTTGGCATTTCTAAGGAGGCCATGTGCAAACCTTAGGCATTGAGAGTTGTATGTTTATATTGACGATTTCCTGGTATGTGAACAAGTCTGGAAGAAATAGCACTACTTTCTCAGAGAAGTTACCTGGAGGTGTTCTATGTCCCCTGATTTTAGGCAGATTCAGGTGCCAGAAGGTTCTGAATCAGAGGTTAAGATGCCAGTTTTCCCACAGGATGGTGGGGGAGGGGGCTGGGGCCAGGGGCAGGTGGGGGTTGGCAAGGAGGGAGCTTAGAATCTATTGCATGGACTGAGAGGCAGATTTTAAATTCAGACCACCTTCAGGGGTAGGTGGGAGTGATGTGGATAGATGATTCAGGTTGAGAACACCAGCAACACCCCTAAGGGGAGGTAATATGACCTGGGGTGAACCCAGAAATATTTATGGATGACCAGCAGGAAAAGGGGTAGCTGAGCTTCTGCCTGAGAGAGCCAACTTATTTCCAAGAGTCCTTGGGAGTCATTGGTCAAGGCCTGCCCATGTGTGTGAATGAGTGAGTGAGTGTGTGTGTGTGTCTGTAAACTTCCCCAGCACCGCCCAGACACATGGAGGGAGCTTTAGGTAGTATTTGTTGAATGACTTTTTCTGACTCCCAGGCTAGAACTGTTTTGGAAATTTACTCCCTCTTCTTTCCCCCAGAGAACTCCTATTTATCCCTCAAAACCCATCACAAATATCCTCTCCTGTAGAAAACCCTCCCTGCTCCTCCTCAGAACTTACCCCAGCCGCTGTCCCTGATGCCAGGGGTGGGAGTTGTCTGTGACATGCTCTATTTACCCCAACTAGGGTCTGAGGCCTCTGGATAGGCCCAAATTCGCCAAGTACAGACTGGGCACAGGGGGATGATGGGGAGGGTATGACTAGTAGAATTATGTCTTGGGGTGGGGGGTTCACATGCATGTCTATTCATGTCTGTCCATACCAACCTTCCCCTCCCACGTAGACCTGGGCACACAGAACCTGCTCCAGCAAGACTGCTGCTGAGTTACACGACACAGAGTGGAGAGAGGGTGAGAGCAGACAAGGAGGAGACAGGAAAGGAGTCTCAGGGCCTGGAAGCCTTTGGAACTAGAAAGTTCCTGTATCAGAACAAGCGTCAGAGAGAAGCAGGGTTTCCCCAAGGCCATTCACCACCTCACTGGGGTGCCCAAAGTTCTGAGCCCTGATGGGGCCTCAGGGTTGTATCAGACCTCATTTCATGCCAGGAACATGCCCTAGACTTTCACGGGTCTGGGAAAGGATAAAGTAGGGTTGGCCCTTTGTCAGGGAGGGGGGCTGTGACATTGAGGGGCATTTTGGAGAGAGCTGATCACTTCTTCCTGTGCCCCCACCCCCCAAAAAGGGACAGTGTCCCAGAGTAAGGACACAATGAGAAAAGAGGGAAGGATAGAGAGAAAGAGAAGGGGAGAAATCAAGAGGGCGAGATCATGCCCAGGAAGATCTTGAGGGTCTCTGGGCTGTGGGGGGTGGGGACACAGAGCAACCTTGAGATGGAGAGAGACTCAGAGATGGGTAGAAAAGTAGGGGATCTAGAAGGAAGAGGAACCCACTGTTCTTTTTGGCTCTCACCAGCCCATCCTAGAAGGATTTATGTGAAACGAGCAGGTGCCTGGCCTTGACCCGCAATCCTTCTCAGGCCCCAGAGCCTGAAACCTCACCGTGCCCCCATCAGAGATGCAAAAAACTTAACACCCAACTAGAAATCTTTGGGACCTCAGAGACCTTGCTGTCCCCCACACCCTGTGCTATTCATTTTGTAGACGGGGACACCGAGGGGCGGGGCAGAGCAGGGACAGCCCAGAGTCGTCCCCTAAAACTCTGCTGCCCCAGTGGAGCGGGAGGGGAGCTCACTGGGGGGTCGTTTCGGATCACAACACCATCTGCCCCCTGAACATCCTTTCCTAAGAACTGTCAAGGACCAAAGTCGTCTTCGCTGACACGTGTTGCTTTTCTCTTTGCCTTTTATTTTCTTAAAGAGAGAAATCAAGTTGACGGTGTCGAGTAAGACCCCCCCCCATTCCCCAACCCCCGCCTAACCATAGTGGCTCTCTTGAGGCACCGGTCACCGGCGGAGTGGGCACCCCCGCCCCCACCCCCATGCATCCCAGGCCATCCAGCCAGGGGGACTTATTTGCACCCCTGGTCCCGGCCCCCTGAAACCCCCCAAACCTGGCCACGCAGTCGAGGGGGTTCTTCCTCCACACACCTTCTCTTAGCATGTGATTGCAAATGTGAACTCAAAATGCTGTTTGTTTGTTTGTTTGTTTGTTTGTTTGAATTCCATCCCGTTGGTCCGGTGTCTGCGCAGATGGCACCCACGCCCCCCCCCCCATCTCTCTGTAAATATGTGACTTGGAACAAATGTTTAAAACCAACGAGAAGTGGTCATGAATGCATGGTGTTGAGATGTTTTGCACTATTCCGACTTTTTGGTCTCTGTAAAAATATTTTATTAACAGCAGACATTAAAAAAAGCAAAAGCACACAGCCTCAGACATGTGGTGGCTTTCTTGTATTCCAATATTGGCAACAAACTCATGGACCCCTTAGTACTCGCAGATGCTGTTGAACACACTTCCCACCCACGAACGCAACTGGTCCACAGGTAGCTTTGGAGAAGGGCAAGTGAGGCCCAGAGTGGGGGGGTATTGCAGAGCGGGGAGAGCCGGGATCTGATGGGACTTTGGGCAGCTCCTGCTCTTAGCTCAAGAGACTTAGGACACACACTCATACTCACCCTACAGCCCCAGGTGTGGCTGTTGTGTTGTGTTGTGTTGTGTTGTGTTTTTCCCAGCTTAAGTAATAAAAATGTATTGAGAATTCCTGGGATGGTGGTGATTGCCTTCCAGCCTGGAGGGAGGAACCAACACTGCAAGAAATTGCTCAGAAATCACACTGTCCTGGGGCATCTGGGTGGCTCGGTCAGTTAAGCATCTGCGTTTGGCTCAAGTCATGATCCCAGAGTCCAGGGATTGAGCCCATGGTCTGAGTTGGGGTCAGGCTCCCCACTCCACAGGGAGTCTGCTTCTCCCTCTGCCCTTCATCTTGCTCGTGCTCTCTCTCTCTCTCTCTAATAAGATTTTATTTATTTGTCAAAGAGAGAGAGAGAGTAGGGGGAGCAGCAGGCAGAGGGAGAAGCAGGCTCCCCACTGAGCAGGGAGCCAACGCAGGACTCAATCCCAGCACTCTGGGATCATGACCCGAGCTGAAGGCAGACACTTAACCAACGGAGCCACCCAGGTGCCCCTCTCTCAGACAAATCTTTTTTTTAATATAAATATTTTCTTTATTTATTTGACATAGAGAGATCATAAGTAGGCAGAACGGCAGAACGGCAGGCAGAGGGAGAAGCAGGTTCTCCACAGAGCAGGGAGCCCGACACAGGTCTCGATCCCTGGTCCCTGGGATCATGACCTGAGCCAAATGTAGCCGCTTAGCCAACTGAGCCACCCAGGCGCCCCTCAAATAAAATCTTTTTAAAAAAAATACAAGAGGAAGGAAAGAAGGAAGGAAGGAATCAATCACACTGTCCCCCAACACCTCTGGCCAACATAGGAAGTCACAAAATCGTTCCCAAAAATTAGTCGGGCTTTGTTCACCCAAGAAGTGTAGGGAGGACAGATGCAGGAGGGACCATCACACGATACTGGGGGTGGGATGGGGGTGTGCTGGGACCCCAAGCTGGATCCTCAAAAACCAGGGAAGATGGGGCGCCTGGGTGGCTCAGTGGTTAAAGCCTCTGCCTTCAGCTCAGGTCATGATCCCAAGGTCCTGGGATCAAGTCCCGCATCGGGCTCTCTGCGCAGCGGGGAGCCTGCTTCCCCTTCTCTCTCTCTCTGCCTGCCTCTCTGCCTACTTGTGATCTCTGTCAAATAAATAAATAAAATCTTAAAAAAAAAAAAAAAACAGGGAAGAAACCAATCTGCTTCTTCTCTGGGGGTGGAGTTCCTGGTCACCAGGCTCATTTCTTACCCTTGACAAGGCTGTCACTGCCCTGGGTAACACTTTCATCCTGTAGGTTCAGGTCAACGTCGTCAGCAAGGTTGTTGGCAGTGAGACAGACACGGTTCTGTGATGTGAATATTGTCCTGGAGGTGTTCTGGCTTGCCAGGTCTTATGCAATTTGATAAATCAGGGTTCCTGCCTAGGCCTCCTCCAAGGGGAGCGGGTTGGGACTAAGGATCTCACCCCCTCGCCTCATCCTACCTCCAGCCTTTCTCTGGGCCATCAGTCCAAGGCTGTGCTCAGATAGCTCCTGCCCAGTCCCACTTTGGTCCCTACCTGTTTTGTTTTGTTTTGTTTTTTAATGTAGCAGGTGAGAATCTCATTTCATAAACACACAAAGAACAAAACCTTATTTTTCTGCAGTTGAATTTAATTTTTTTTAAGATTTGTTTCTTTATTAAAGAGAGAGAGTGCACAAGTGGGAGGGGCAGAGGGAAAAGAAGAGAGACTCTCAAGCAGATTCTGCACAGACCCGGACATGGGGCTCGAACCCACACCCCCTGAGATCACAGCCCCAGCCAAAACCAAGAGTCAGACGCTTAACTGACTTAGCCGCTCAGGGCGCCCCTACAGCTGAATTTAATTTCTGTTTTGCGCCCCCATCCCACCAGGGAGCAGAAATGGAATCTCGCTCAGCTCAGGGTTTCCTCTCTTTTCTCTGAGACCAAGCAGTTTCCAGAGCTAGATGTGTGGGCTACACAGCATGACTTCTCCATCACAGCTCACTCCCTGACCCAGGGGACAGGCTTTTTTGTTGCTTGCAACCCCAGGGGCTCAGGCCTTGGTCCCATGTCCCTCAGCCTGTGGTCTCCATCATGTCACCCGCGAGGCTTAGGGACAGAGGCTCACTCCTGCTGCTTGGTGTGCTCTGAGAACCAAACAGGCTGGCTTTGGAACCACCGAGGCTCATGGCCAACGCCACACCTGTGGGCATGGGACCTTCTCTCTGGAGTGAGGGCAGCTCTTCTCTGACAAAGGATGTGAATGAATGTTAGACGTGTGATGTTGACGGGGAAAAAATCAGTCTTACACATCTTCTTCACAGGGTATGACCATGGCAAGCAAGCCCAGCAACTAGTTACATGTATTTACAAACACAGATCTAGTTTCAGGATACGTACGTGTGATTAATTAAAAAAAAAAAAAAGCACAACATTAAGGATTTTTTAAAAAAGGAGGATTCTACCTCGTATCATCAAGGGGGCTACTACCAAAAACCCCAGACGGCAGCAAGCGTTGAGGATGTGGGGAAATCAGAACCCTCGTGTCCTGTCAGCGAGCATGTAAAACAGAGCAGCCCCAGTGGAAAACAGGAGAGAGAGTCCCAAAGAGATTAAAAGTAGGGGCGCCTGGGTGGCTCAGCGGGTTAAAGCCTCTGCCTTCGGTTCAGGTCATGGTCCCAGTATTCTGGGATCGAGCCCCGCATCGGGCTCTCTGCTCAGCAGGGAGCCTGCTTCCTCCTTTCTATCTGCCTGCCTCTCTGCCTACTTGTGATCTCTGCCTGTCAAATAAATAAATAAAATCTTTAAAAAGAAAAAAGAGGGAGAGAGAGAGAGAGAGATTAAAAATAGAATTACCATGTGACCCAGCAATTCCACTTCTGGGAATATCCTCTAAAGAATTGAAAGCCGGGGACGCCTGGGTGGCTCGGTTGGTTGAGCAGCTGCCTTCGGCTCAGGTCATGATCCCAGCGTCCTGGGATCGAGTCCCACATCGGGCTCCTTGCTCAGCAGGGAGCCTGCTTCTCCCTCTGCCTCTGCCTGCCATTCTGTCTGCCTGTGCTTGCTCTCTCTCCCTCTCTCTCTCTCTCTGACAAATAAATAAATAAAATCTTTAAAAAAAAAAAAAAGAATTGAAAGCCGGGTCTGGAAGAGATATTTGGACACCCATGTTCAGAGCAGCATGGTTTACAAGAGCCGAAACATGGAAGCAAGCCAGTGTCCATCAGTGGAGGAATGGACCAGCGCGAGGTGGGTTATCCACAGCCTGGAAGACTCCTCAGCCTTGAACAGGAAGGAGGTTTTGACCCAGCTCTCAACACGGGTGAATCTCAAGGACCCCTTGCTGAGTGAAAGAAGCTGGTCACCAAAGGACGAAGAGTTTTGATCCCCCTTGAGTAGCCAGATCCGCGGAGACAGAATGTAGGACAGTGGGTGACAGGGGCTGGGTGGAGAGGGGAGCAGAAGTTTGTGTTTAATGGGGACAGAGTCCCAGTCTGGGAGGATGGGAATTTCTGATGACTGCACAACACTGTGAATGTACTAAATGCTGTGCAATCGTCCACTTGCATACAGCTAAGTTTATAGTATTTGAGTTTCATCCCCGTTTTAAAGATTCAAAAGAAAAACAGTTGGCTGGATGGTCTTGGGCCCCTGGGCCAGAGGGTGCCAACTTCTGACCTAATCCATTATTCAGCTCCCCCCTCTTGCCTCTTTCTCCACACCTCCCCTAGCCTGTGGCTAAACTCCAACACCATCCCCATGCTCACCCCACCCTCCACTGTCCCTGAACCCCCAGCCTCAACCTCACCCTGTCCTCCTGCTCTCGCCCCCACCCCTTAATCTACTCTAATCCCACTCCCATCTCCCCACATCTCCTCATGCCACCTGCCAACACGGCACGATCACCCAGGGAACAAGAAACAGTTTCCTGGAGGGCGTTACACATTTCTGTGATTCATGATCTATGTGCGATTACATTTCATTACATAATTTATTATATCGCATGATAATTACTGTGTTCCTAATGCTGCAATTACATATAATAGGTTCCGTGATTATGCAGCCTACAATTACACATTCTTCCCATCACCGTAAAGTACAATAATAAACGAGGAGGAAGTGGTGGGTTGACTTCAGAACCCGCCCCGATCCAACCCCTTTCCAGGCAGAGGCTACAAAGCTGCAGCCAGGCTCATAGTTTCCCACAGCTGGGTAGGTGTTCAGGTCCGGCTATGGAGAAGCCTGGGGGCGTCTGGAAGGCAGAAGAGCCAGAGCTGTCTTGGTTTTTCCTTCCCCTTCTCTCCGCCAGCAGCCAGCCATGGAAACACCTGTTGTTCTGGAATCTGCATTCCCTTCTCCAGTGACAAACTTGGTGGGGGCTGAAAAGCCATCATGGCAGACACAAAGGTGGCATTCTGTTTCTGGATTGCAGATACAGGGTGTGTGCCCAAAGTCAGAGGTGTCGAGGACCTCCTGCACCCTGCCTTGATTTGAGGGAGCCTCGGTTCCCCCCCGGTGAGCAGGTTCTGCAGAGTTATTCCTGTAGGACCAGTCCTGGTCCTGCTCCCCTGCACCAGGAGTGGTAAACTCTGCGCCCTGGACCTTATCCAGCCCACTACCTGTTATTATAAATAAAGTTTTACTGGCACAAGGCAGTGCTTCATTCATTCAGCTCCATCTCCGCTGCTCTCATGCTACAACAGCAGAGTTGAGTCTTTGTGAATTTCCTATATGAAACCCTTTGTGTCAAAAGACCTTAAGGGGTTTTTTGGGGTGCCTGGCTGGCTCAGTCAGCAGAGCATAAGAATCTTGATCTCCAGATCATGAATTCAAGCCCTGCATTGGGCATACAGTTCACTTAAAAAAAAACAAAAACGCTTCAAGTGGTTTCTGTTACCCACCCTTAATTCTGACTGCTATGCTACATTATGATACATAAGACATTATGACACATCCATAGACCCAGCCACTATTACAGCCTGCTAAAAGTATGAATATGGTAGACTAAATAAAGCCTCCATCAAAGATACCCACATTCCATTGCCCAGAATTTGTGAATGTTACTTTTTTTTTAAAGTAGACTCCACGACAGGGAGCTTGAACTCACAACCCTGAGATCAAGACCTGAGCGAGAACAAGAGTCCGATGCTTAACTGACTGAGTCACTAGGCGCCCTTGTGACTATTACTTCAAATGACAAAAGGAGCGCTGGCTTTGGCAGCACATATGCTAAAAATCGGAAGGATATAGAGAAGCTTAGCATGGCCCCTGTGGAAGGACACATGGGAATGGCAAAAGGAACATTGTAGAAGTGATTGAGGATCTTGAGATGATGGGAACATTATCCTGGATTATCCAAGTGGGCCCTAAGTGTAATCCAAGGGTCTTTATAAGAGGGATGGAAGAAGGTCAGATGAAGAAGTAGAAGATGCTATGACAGAAGCAAGGGATTGGGGAGATACAGGAAGGGGCTGTGAGTCGAGGCATGCCAGCAATCTCCAGAAGCTGGAAGAAAACGAGAACATAGAATCTCTCCTAGATCCTTCAGGAGGAACCAACCCTGCTGACATCTTGACTATACCCAAGTGAAACTGATTTCAGACTTCTGAATATAACTTGTGAGATTATATATATATATATATATGTATATATATATATATATATGTATACATATATATACATATATATACATCTCAGTGGAAACATGGAAACATACATATATCAGATGATATATATATATAGATAAATAGATAGATGATATAGATATCTATCTGTCTATGTATATATTCCAGAAGGAAGGATATGACTTCTGGAGATTTTATTTAAAATAAAATTGGGGGGGTGGCGGGTGGCTCAGTCATTAAGCATCCGCCTTCAGCTCAGGCCATGATCCCAGGGTCCTGGGGTCGAGCCCCGCATCAGGCTCCCTGCTCGGCAGAAGGCCTGTTTCTCCCTTTCCCACTCCTCTTGCTTGTGTTCTCTCTCTCGCTATGGCTCTCTCTGTCAAATAAATAAATAAAATATGTTTTAAAAAGTAGAATAAAATTGGGATTCCCAGTCATCACCTCTAAGCTTCTAACCCCTTCAGTCTGGAAGCAGAGCCTGAGAATCTGTTTTAGAGAGATTTTGTAGCAAAGGAAGCTTCACTTCATGCCACAGACTCAGGTCCCCAAGAGGCTGAATGGGACTGGCGCAAGATTCTCAACGAGAGCCCTGTGGACTCTGAGGCCAAATCAGTTTTTGTCAGGGGATTGCCCTGTGCCCTTGAGGACATGCAAGGGCATCCCTGCCCCCCCCCATTCTAATAGCACCACCCCCAGTCACCACAACCACAAACGTCTCCAAACGTCACCCGATGTTTCGAGGAACAAAAACACCCCAGGTGACATTCACTGGGTTAAAATAAGATTTAGAAACGTCCCACATAACTGGAACACATGGGAAATGACTCCAACGTTCTATGGGAGGTTAATAAACTGGCATCATCCACCTCCATAAACACACGAACAGACAAGATCGAGCAAAGAGAGTCAATACGGTAAGAAGGGTAAATACGGTAGCCGCATGGAATGAGCCGTGCACACACGTGAATCCAGCATTTCCACCTGCATCGACTCACCCAACGGAAATAACTCCAGCAGGAAGAATGGGACGTGTAACACGGCTCTCGGTCGGGCGGTGACTATCTGGGGTCAGAACGGCCACGTGAATGGCAGTCTGTCACCATCGCGGAACATTGTATGTGACAACCCATGAGGAATTCATAGGAGTCTGCCCCGATTAGAACGTCCACAATATGTTGTTAAATTTAAAAAAGAAATTGCTGAAAAACCGAGTGCCAATGGATCCCATGTTTATGGAATAAAAATGTGTAGAGTCTGACGGGAGGTGGGGTGGGGAATCGAATCCGTATATGGATCACCATCCTCTTTTTGAATACGCGTGTATATTTGCACCCTGCACATGGGTGAGACTGGAAGGTTTTTTCACCAAAATGTTCATTGCTGTCTTCTCTGAGGATGTAGGATTTAACTGGGCCTTTTCAGTTTGCTTAGCTGTATGTTCTAATTCTTCCACAAGGATCACACGCCATCTGTGTTATTTTGTAAAAGGCTTGGGTGTGCACCCACACGCTCCAAGGGCTGAAGGATCTTGAGAACCTTCCAGTATTTGACGAAGAGCTGGGTGTGGCTAAATGCCCCGCCTCCATTGCCCCTGGGGCGGGACCCCTCAGAGGCGCATGCTCCCTGCTCTCTCCCGCGGTCCCCAGCGGCCCAGACTCAATTGCTCATGGGGGCCTCCTTCAGGGCTCCTTCTCTCCTCGTCTCACGTCCCCACCCATATCGTGGCTTCCTGGGGTCACGTCTGGGACAACTCAAATCCTCATCTTGGGAGTCTGTTTTCTGGAGACCCCAGAACATGACAGCGTCTCTCCTCCTGTCATCGGAGACGATCCTGCAGTTGGCGCGGGGTGGGTCAGCTGTCCCTGGGCTATTTCAGGGAGGTTTTATGGGGCGGGCTAGGCTGGAAACGGGGCTCACACCACCCTCACCCCACACTCCCTCCACCAGTGGGCTTCCCTCCAGCACCTGGCTGGCCCTCACCTTCTCCCATGTCTTGGCCGGCAGTTGGGGGGTGTGGGAAGTGTGAGCGTGTGTTGGTGGTGAGCAATGCAGCGGACCAAGAAAAGGACACACTGATGTGAAAACCAACCAGCAACGTTTAATAAAAAAAAAAATAATAAGCAAGTTATCCAGGACCCGACCCAGTGAGCAGGTGTCCCTAAGAGAGCAAAGCACTGCTGGCCGGCTCGGACATTCATTCCCGGCTGGAGGCACAGCAAGTCCCCCAGCCCAAGCCGGGGAGCACCGGCCCAGGCCCCGGGCAGTACCCTGGTGCAGCCGAGCCCCCGCAGAGCCCCAAACACACAAGCCCACCAAAGGCTTGAACGCAGGAACCCCATGGAGCGAGCAGAGCCCACGCCTGAGACGAAGGGCAGGGAGGTCAAGCAGATGGGATGACAAGTCAACACGGGAGCAGGGGTGAGCACAGGAGACCCAGCCCCTGTC
The DNA here is from genome assembly GCF_002288905.1 of Enhydra lutris kenyoni. Taxonomy (NCBI): domain Eukaryota; kingdom Metazoa; phylum Chordata; class Mammalia; order Carnivora; family Mustelidae; genus Enhydra; species Enhydra lutris. The sequence continues at coordinate 2,246,961 of NW_019154094.1, read as the reverse complement.
TTTATCCCTTGCCCCCGCCAGGGGGGTTGGGTCCAGGGAAGCCTGCGCGTGGCCGTGTGGTCGCTAGGACCTGTGGTTGTCCCTGGTGAGGGGAGAGCCACCCTCCCACCTGGGTGGTGGTGGGGATTTTGTCTGCACACAGCTTGGGTGACCAGGCTTGGGGGGGACGTGGGGGGGGGGCACGGCAGGCAGGGATCAAACTCTCAGCCAACAATTCTCCAGTCTCACGGGGAGTCCACGAGGTCTGATACACAGTAGGCGCTCCATCAACGCCTGCTGCAAGGAGAAATAAGATTCATCTTGTTCATTTGGGTGGCCCAGCCCTTGGAACGCGGCCCTGCACGCAGGAGGGTCCTCTGATGTCCTGACCCAGCACAGGCTGTGCTGTTTGGTTTCGCTAATGCCGGCCCCCAGTGGGCGCCCTCTACACGTGTGCGGAAGAAGCCAATTGAAGAGTGAAAAGCACCTTGTTGATTTTCACCCCGGCACCAAGCTCAGTTCCCAGCACACAGTAGGCACTCAATAAATGCTCTGAGTTAATAAGAACTTGTCTTTGTGTCCCAAGTACCAGGCACATGGTGGGTGCTTCATAGGTATTCGGAGAAATGAATGAAAGTATCTTGTTTATCCCAGTATTCCCAGAGCCCACAATGTTTGGTGCCCGACATACAGCAGGCATTCAATAAATACTTCAATGCATTAAAACAATGACTGTGTATCACTAGTGCTGATTCTTGGGGTGGGGGGGGAAATCAACAAAAGTTTGATGGACCAATCGGTCACTAGCTGAAGGAATAATTATGCCCCATCCACTGCCAAACGTGGAAGCCTGGTACCCAGTGAGGACTTCCAAGTGTTCGGCACCTGAAGACAGGAACGAGGTCTGGTTCCCTTCTGATGCCCTAGTGCCAAGCCCCATTCCCGGCATACAGTAGGCACTCCATTAAAGCTGCCTGCGTGCACATGATTGCTGAGCCAGAGCCGAGCCAAGCTGGCTGCATACTGCCTGGAGGGGAGAGCCCTCCACGGCCTACGGAGGTCGGGCTGCGCCAGTGAGGCCAGCTTTGGCGGTTCGGCCTCCAGCACTCAGAGTTCGTCGCGGGCCGCACTGTCCAGCGGCGACTGCAGCACGTCGGAGTTCTTGGCCTCGCGGCTCAGGGCCTGCTGCTCCCGCATCTTCTGGGACTTGGCGCGGTCCCAGTCGGTCTTCACGTGCTCGTTGTTCCACACCACCGAGGTCTCCGTGTCACTCACATAGCCATCATCCCCCGTGTAGTGCGTGGGGTAGACGAGCAGGGGCTCCACCGAGAAGGCACGCAGGTTGCGGGGTGAGAAGTGGGCCTTGTACTCGGACCTGGGGGGGTGGGGGAGAAAGGGGGGCCGCCATGGGTTGGGAGTCCTGACCGACCAAGGGGGAAGTGGGAGGGGACAGACTGAGACAGAAGTGGGCGGGGCGGGAGGGGGGGACAGGCACCGAGGAAGGAGTGGGAAGAGGGAAAGCCACAGGACCGGGGGTCCACCCCGCCCATGGACCCAGGCCAGCCCCTCGGCCTGCCCCTCTCACACTGGGTGCTTGTCAAACATGACCGGCAGGAACTCATCGACAGGTAGCATCTTGGAGAGCGGCTGGGCGGCCAGCAGCTTGCGGGCGCCCTGCAGGGAGATCACGTAGGCCAGCGTCCAGTAGGAGTAATCTGCCTCCACCAGGTTCCTCACGCGGGGCACGGCCTTCTCCGGGTGCTCCACCTGCATCCGCTTCCGGCCCACGTAGCTGTGGGTGCAGAGTCAGGGTCCTGTCACCCTCTTCGCCCCCACGGAGAATGCTAACCGAGCGAGTCTGAGGTCGAGTGAGCCTCCGTCAGGCCCTGGGGTGGGAGCGGGCTGGGCGTGTTTGGGGGAGCAGCCAGGAGGCAGGGGTGGCTGCCGGACCACGGAGGACCTCAGGGATCTGGGACGTGCAGGGAGGAGACTGTGTTTTTCCCAAGGGTACTAGGGACCCATGGGAGGATCTGGAGCTCAGAAGGGGAGGACGTCCTGGACACTCTGAGGTTGAACCACAGAAGGACTAGGGCTAGGAGGGAAGCTGTTCTGAGTTCAGAAAGCTGTGGCAGCTGGGCAACGTGCAGGAATGTGGTGAGTGGCTGGGGAGGAAGGGGTATTGCTCCTAGTACTATGACTAGCAGAGTCCAGAGTCTGGGGCCCAGCACCTGCATCAGGGCCCTGTACACCATGGTCCTGGGGGATGAACCAACTCACCTAGGGGACATTCCAAAGGACTGTCCAGAAATATGCTGGCCACATCCTACCTACTGCTGGTCTAAGACCCAGGCTTCCTGGCCACGCCCCCAGCTTCTGGGCACAGCCCCAAGCCCTGACCACACCCACCCCAGGCCACAGCCCAAGATCCTCAGCCCTGAGCACAGGCTTCCACCTCAAATCTCAGGCAAACCCCATCCCCTCCAGGACTCCTCAAGCCTCCAAGCCCTCTCAAGCCCCCTCCCCACAGGCCAGGTCCCTAGATTTCCAGGTCATCTTCACAGGCCACAGGTCCTACCCCCCAGGCCCTAGGCTAAACCCTGAGTGCTCTCTGGATCCAGGGACCACAGGCTACACCCAAGTCCCCTCCCACCACACCCCTAAGTTGGTGCGGCCTATTACCCTGCAAAGGCCCTCAGACCTCCAGGCTCTAGGCCTCACTTCCCAGGTCCAGATTGCAGCTCCACCCACTCCAAACCGAGCCCCCGAGCCCTGGCCCCACCCCAGTGCCACCCAGGGGCCCAGGCCGCACCACCAGCCCTGGCCCACGCTCACATGAGGTCCCAGTCCAGACCCTCCCGCTCCACGTCCCGCATGAGGTTGAGCAGGCGTCTCTTGAAGAAGATCTCAAAGCGCAGGTCGTCCTCAAAGACAAGTGACTTCCGCAGCCCGCGGTCCACAACCTGAGGGAGGATGCCCTGCCCACATCAGATGGGGACCAAGGCCAGACCTGACCCAAAAGTCAGCTCTGCTTCAAGGCCCTGGGGCCGCAGGAGAGAAGCAAACACAAGCCTTCCTCACCGTCATCGGGATCGACCTCTTGGCCATCAGCTCCTTGCACACTTGGCGATAGGTGCCCTGGCCTTGCCCTAGGCCTGACTGCTCCTTCCCACCCCAGGGCCTGTGCCTGTGCCAACGCCGACGCAGAGTGCCCCCCCGCCCCCGCAGCACAGTGGCAGGCTGGCCCCCAGCCTTGAGGCCTGGGCTCAGAGGTCACCTAGGAGGCCCTCCCTGACCACTGGCTACAGCTGTCAGCTGAGGACAATTCGTCCTTGTGTGGGTGCGTCGCACTTAGATTACTGTGGTTTGCCATCAGAGTCCCCATCTCCTAGGGCCGTGAGCCCCCTGCCAGGACCCGCATCTGTCTTGGTGGCTGTCCCGCTCCCAGCACCAGGCCGGATGCACAACAGGTGCATGGGTGTCCCCAAAGGCACTTGAGAAGCCTTAAGACTGAAGAGGGTGACTGTCATCTTCAAGAACAGGGCGCCCTCCTCGCTCACAGAGCTCACCCCTCTGTGAGGCAGGGCTTGGCTTGAACCCGGGTCAGGCCACCTGGATACAGGAACCCCGGCCCCACGCCCTCCATGATAAACCTCACTCAGGAAGAGAGGACCCGTCACCTCAAACGCCCAGACACCCCATCTGGCCCGCTGCCTGGTGGCTCCATGTTTGAATCTCGGCCTCTGAGAGTGGCCGACGAGACCCCGGTGTGGCGTTAGCGTTGCTGACTGTCCCCGTGGCTGTCACTTCTACTGGTAAGTGTTGAGCACCGAGTCCAGGCTCCAAAGACCCATAAAAGCAGCGGGGTGGGAAGGGGCCTCACTTGGAGGTCCTGGGTCTGAGACCCCACTTTCTATGGGAGCTGGGCACATCCCTGCCTCCCTCGTCTGCTTCCCCATCTGCACAACGGAAGGACAGCAGCTGCCCATCCAGGCTGCTGTGACATCCCCGTGGAGGGTTCTCTGAACCGAGGCCCTGTGTCCTGCTGAAATTCCAGAAGCCTGCAGGGGGCGCAAGCGAGTCCCTCCCTGGGTGGCCGGAAGCCTGAGGTCAGCCCTGCCCTTCCTCGCCAGACCTACCTCCTTCCAGATGTTGTAGTGGCTGAGGAAGCAGCCCAGCTCGCCCTTGGTGAGGGGCCGCCCGTGGTAGGGGTCCCGGTAGCCGGGCAGCATCTGGATGCCCAACGCCTCCACCTGGCTGGTGTTCATGGCTCTGGAGGCGGGGATGGGAGGGAGGGGGTCAGAGTAAGACGTATGCGACAGTGCCGGCCTGGGAGCCGTCTACACCCAGGTGCCCTGCCCACCCGCTCCAACAGCCACAAGCCCGCCCCCCACCCCCCACCACCCCCCACCACCCCCTGGCGGGCCTCAGGACGCACTTGCCGTCCACGGCCTCCACCAGCCGGCACTCGATCTCCTGCGCCTGCAGGGCCCGCAGCATGCGCTCCCGCCGGTCCTGCCGCCGCTTCAGATTGATCATGAAGACCTGCGGGCCCAGAGCTCGCGTCGGACCCTCCAGGCGGGCCCCTGCCTCCGCCCCGCCCCCACCCGCTGGGGTAAGCCCGGCTCACCTCGTCGAAGCCCATCTTGTCAGGCATCTTGGGGGACACGGAGATGAACCTGGAGGGCTCCGCCGGTGGGTGCTTCACTGTGAGGCAGACAGAAGCCAGGGTGTCAGTGGGGTCACGGGGGGAGGAGCTCCAGCCTCCAGTGTCCCTTCCTTTCCCCAGCCCCTCTGGGACCACCGTCCCCCTAAGCTCCTTAGCCTGGAATCATTGACGATGTTGCACCTACTCACTCTGGCTGTTGGCACTGCCCCCAAATGCACCCCCTCCTACCTCAGGTCGTTTGCACATGCTGGACTTCTGCATGAAACACCTTCCTTCCTCCCCTCCTTCTCCTGAGTTCTCAGCTAAGATGCCCTCTTGAGCTGGAGCAGGATACCTCCTCCTGGCTCCCACATCATCTGGCCTTCCATCATTCAACCCCAATCCTGTGAGCCCACCTCCCTGGCTTTCTATCTGTCTACCATAAGCACTGCAGGACAGACACCACGTCTGTCCACTCACACTGAGTCCCCAGTGCCCAAAGCTTGGTATACAGCAGGCACTCAATAGTTACTCAGAGAATGAACAAAAAAATGATGGCAAACTGTGTGACCTTAACCTACTGGGGCCTTGGCTTTCTTCATCTATAAAAAGAGACTCCAATTTTATTTTATTGAAGATTTATTTATTTGAGAGAGAGAAAGTGTGCTTGAGTGGGGGTGGTGGTGGTGAGGGACAGAGGGAGAGAGAGAATCTCAAGCAGACACCCTACAGAGCACGGATTCCCAACACGGGGCTCAATTTCAGGACCCTGAGATCATGACCTGAACTGAAACCAAAGTCTGATGCTCAACTGACTGAGCCACCCAAGTGCCCCAGGACTCCAATTTTAAAAACCTCCTCCTCGGGATGCCTGTGTGGCTTAGTCAGTTGAGAGTCTGCCTTTGGCTCAGGTCATGATGCCAGTGTCCTGGGATCGAGTCCCACATCGGGCTTCTTGCTCGACGGGGATCCTGCTTCTCTCTCTGCCTGCTCTCCCTGTTCTGCCCGTAGCTCTCTGTGCTTCTGCTCTCTGACGAATAAATACAAATCTTAAAATAAAATCAAATCTTAAAAAAACAAAAAACTCCTCCTCCTCCCAGAGGTTTCAGGAGATGCCATGAAATGATGCACATTATGGGCTGAATCGTGTCCTCCCCAACAGGATGGAATCTTAACCCCCAGTACCTCAGAACGTGATCTTATTTGGAAATAAGGTCTTTACAGAGACAACCAAGTGAAAAGAATGACTGGGGTCCTTATCAAAATGGGCAACTTAGATCCAACCACGCACGCAGAGGGGAGACCACAGAGATACACCTGCAGAAGGTGACCGTGGGACTGGAGTGGCATGTCTATAAGCCAAAGTATGGCAAGAATTTCAGAGTGGCCATGAGCCCCCCCACAACGCGCCAGCTGCTGTCAGCAGGGCTCAGACCACATCTCCAGGGCCCTTTCTTGGCATGACCCTGGCAACTTCCTTCAGAAGGATCAGCTCCAAGGGGGACAGGAGGCTGGGGAGGCTGACCCAGAGGAGCCCAGCCTGAAGGTGAGTGCGCCATCTGCCCCATGGAGAATAAAGGCCCCGTGTGAGCCCGAGGGAGAGACACAGGCCCCTCTGTCTGAGACGGGCTGGGGCGCGGCCCAAAGCCAACCTGGGCCCCCAAGAACACCGCATCCCGGGGTTTCCTCCTGCCCCGGGCTCTTCACGGCTCTGGCCACCCCCCGCCCCCATCCTCTTGGGGGAGCTGGAGACCGAGAGCAAGACGCTGGGATCTGAGCACCCAGGTTCAAACTCCGGATGCCTTTTCCCTTCTCCTTCTGAGCTTCTGCCCCTCCACTGCGGGGTGCGGAGGGCAACAAGGCCGCCTGTTGGGTGGGGAGGAGCTCCCCACTGTCGTCAGTTCTGGGGAAGACGGAGCACAGCAGGCATCCAGAAGGAGCAAAGCAATGCAGCCTTTTCAGAAAAGTCACAGCACAGTGATTACAAAAACCAAACACCTCCAGACCCATCATGGGGGTGAATAATCAAACCCGCCCCAAAAGACATCTGGCCTTTTTCCCCAGTGCCTGAGAGGTGGAAGCCCTCTGAACATTCTGCCTGACAGGACTATCTTTGTTTGCCTGGGCTCTCGGGCCACACTGGGTGGTCTATGCCAACAGTGTGATTTAGGGGAGGGGTCTTGGGCCACGTGGAATCAGCTCACCCCCTGCAGGGGCTAGAGAGGCAGTCAGCCACGTCCATGTGAGTGAGCCCCAGTAAAAAGCCTGGACCCTGAGGCTTAGGGAGCATCCCTGGACGGCAGTACACCATGTGTGTGGCCACACGGGGCGCTGGGAGAAGTGAAAGCTGTCCACACGACTCCACAGATGGGGGACACCCGGAAGCTCATGCACAGAACTCTCTGGGTCACCACCCCAGACACCCCTTCCCTTTGCTTGTAAGCTGCATCCTTTTGCTTGTAATAAACCCTAACTGAGTGTAAGAGCAAGGGTTACCAGGCAATGGGGAAAGATGCTCCATTGTCCACGAGCGGGGTCGGGGGGAAAGAAGCAGGTGGCAGGATCCCCCAGCCCCGGGGACGTCACTGAGCCTTCCTGCAAGTCTGAAATTTCATCACTGGACAGACTTTTGAACGCATGAAAAATCACATGCACAGCCCGGGTCCAGGTACCCACACAGGGATGGAGAGAAAAATACAGTCTTCACTCAGACCGGAAGGAAGGATTTACACAAATATCTGAAACCCCCAGACCCTCCTTCTGTCTGTTCTGTAGGCTTTGCTCTGACCCTCAAGACATAGGAAAATATTCACTCCTCTGGTGATGTCAGGTTCTAATACTTCCTAACTGAGCCTGGGTGGCTCAGTTGGTGGAGCATCTGACGCCTGATTTTGGCTCAGGTCATGTTCTCATGAGAGCCCTGCATTGGGCTCTGCTAGCTGTGGAGACAGTGTAAGATTCTCTCTCTCCCTCTCCCTCCATACCGCCCCTGCTCTCATGCGTGCTTTCTCGCTCGCTCTCAAAAAATAAAAAATAATAAAAATAAAATTGATTAATACATAAATAAAAATAACATTTAAAAAAATAATAAAATCAAGTAGGAAAACTCTGGCAGCGTGTGAGACATTTCTCAGGGGCCAGTCACCAGCTGAAGCTGGCGACGACAGAGACCCCCCTCTGTGAGTGTGGCCTGGTGGGGCTGCTGGACCAGGCCTGGGCATCTGTGTGTGACGAACGCTCAGGTACTACAGGGGTCTTCACCCTGGTGACCATGCAACCTGCAGGGGTCACCTCAAAGTACCTAAATGTCCCCCCGAAAACAGAGGGCAGGGTGCCATTCCATCTTCAGCCACCAGGGGGTGTCTTAGAACTTTCCAGAGAGAGGTTTAACCGTGGGAAAGGTTAAAGGAGCAGGGCTCCTCCTTGTCTGTGCAGTGGGAGGAAAGGCCACGCTGCCTCAGAGGCCTTCTGGGGGATGTGTGTGGCCAGCACTGGGCGAGGCCCTCACAGGAGACACTGTGTGGTGTCTCTGGAGAGCCTCAGCAGGAACAGGAGCCCCCTCCTCAAACAACCTTGGTGGCAGCCCCACCCTTTGTGCTTGTCCTATCTCAGGGGCCCACTAGAGGGATGGCTAGTTGACTAGTTCATGGATTTATTTGTGTATATATATATATATATATATATTAGAAAGGCACAAGCTTGCAACTATCGTAAAAGTACCTAGTTTCCGGGGCACCTGGGTGGCTCAGTCATTAAGAGTACACCTTCAGCTGGGATCGAGCCCCAGGTCAGGCTCCTTGCTCAGCAGGAAGCCTGTTTCTCTCTCTCCCTCTGCGTCTCCCTCTGCTGTGTTCCCTCTCTCACTGTCTGTCAAATAGATAAATAAAATCTTTTTTAAAAAAATTCCTAGTTTCCTTTTTTAAATGTATTCAAGTGGGGGAAAAAAGTGTCTGCTTAAGATAAGTATTAAATAATGCCGGGTCTGGGTTTGGCAGCGGCATGGATGAGGACACAGCTTGAAATGGTGGAGTCCCAGACACTGCCATGCACAATGAAGGTCCACCGGTGAAAACCTGCTGCCCCTTCTGCTCTCACACCCTCTATAGCTCCCAGCTGCCTTTGGGCAAAAGCTCTGCTCCTCAGCTTGGTGTCAAAGGCCCCCGTGCCGGCCCTGCCTGTCAGCTCTGCCCAGCTCGCCACCTTTATTTCTGTCCCGTCAATCTTGGCCGTTCTCTGAGCTCACGTCCCCTCCAGCCTCTTGACCTTTGCCCGTGCTGCTCCCTCCAGCTGTAATTCTCTTCCTGGCTAACTCCTACCCACCGTGCATCTTCATGCCTCCTCTTCCCGGGAGCCCATCCTGACTGCTCTCAGGACGCTGCGCACAGCTGTTTCCAAGAGCAGGGACAACCATCCACCTTGTTCGTGCCGAGTCCCCCGCTCCCAGCCAAGGGACTGGCACGCAGCAGATGGGACAGAGGCAAGGTGGTAGAGAAAGGGAGGTGACTCAGCCCTCCGTGTTTGGGGACTCACCCATGACCTCCAGCTGCACGTGCATGAAGCTCTCGGCCTCATCCTGGAGGGTGCTGTGTGACCGCAGCGGCACAGGCAGGAAGCCGTACACCTCCTTGTTGCAGACGTACATTTGGACCTCTGCGGCCAAGGGAACAACAATGCAAAGTGAAAAATGGTACGAGGCAACAGCGGCTCCCAGAAACCAGACGCACCACTGAGGGTGAGCCTAGAACCTCACCAGGTCCCCCCTGTTCCCGGCACCCGTCGGGGACTCCTCAGCTCCCCAGCTGCCAGGCTGGCCTGGGGAAAACTCCAGAGCTGTTAATGAGCGCCTCGCATGGCCACTGCCATGATCCCCCGTGGGGTTCCGAGACACGGCCAACCGCACAACCCCAGGGAGGGCAGCGCAGAGGCCCAGTGAGGCAGGAAAAGGAGACGCGGCTGACCCAGACAGAAGCAACAGCACCTCCATCTGCATTTGCCCTTTTTGGGTGGTTTAAGGTTTTATGCATATCTTTTCTTTTTTAAGTGAAAAACCCAATGAAGAATGATTTTCACTTGAACTGGCTAACTTTTTCTGTAAAGGGCCAGATGGTCAATATTTACACTTATGGGCCAGACGGGTTTATCTCAATGACTCAGTTGCAGCTGGAACGCAGCAGCAGCCAGATATGAGGCTCCAGTGAATGGGCGTGGCTGCGTGCTGATGAAACTTTCTTTATAGGCTCTGAGATTCGAATCTTATACAATCTTCAGATGTCACAAAGTATTAGTCTTCTTTTCATTTTTTTTTTCCTGTTCAGATGACCAAATACAGACTTGGCGTATATATTTGGTCTTCATCCACAGGTCCGGGCTCAGTTCCCAAAATCCTTGGAATTTCCTAAATGTTGAGGGCTTAGAGGTGTCTCTCACATTAGTAAGTGACTTCTGGAAAGCACTTAAAGAGGAACCTCCTTCCCCCAACACACACTGGTTGCCAAGGGGAATCAGCCATGAACAGAGGGCCGGAACTTTCAGTCCTACCCCTCCTGTCTCTGGGGAGGGGAGAGGAGCTAGAGGTTGGATTGCTGAGAGCCAATGATCCAATCAATCACATCTACGTAAAGAAGCCTCCATAAAAACCCAAAAGGATGGAATTCCCAGCAGTTCCGAGTTGGTGAACACGTGGGGTGTGGGGAGAGTAATGTACTGGAGCCTGGAGGGGGAAAGGAAGCTCTACGTCCCTTCCCCTGGACCTCACACAGCCCACATACCGCATCTCTTCCCCAGGGCTGCTCCTGAGTTAGAGCCTTTTAGACTAAACTGAGGCATCTGGCGAGTAAATGGGGTTCTTGAATTCCGTGAGCTGCTTTTACAAAGTAACGGACCCCAAGGAGAGCGTCTTGGGAGCCTCAGGTTTATGGCCAGTTCCTCAGAAGCATGTGGGTTTGTGGCCAGCATCTGAAGTTGGGGTGGCGGACAGTGTTGTCCGACTGAGCACCCCCCAACCTGTGCGATCTGACACTATCCCTGGAAAGACTGTCAGAAGTGAGTTGAATTGGAGGATACCCTGCTTGTCTTACAGAGACAATGGCTTGTTGGTGTGGGGAAGTCGCCCCCACCAATGCACACACTCAAGATAGAATTAGGTCCAGGAACCCAAGTCATACTTGGCTTATGGCTACAGGAAAACAGATGGTGGGCCAGATTTGGGCCATGGGCCATTGTTCACCGAAACACGGTTTAAAAAAAAATGAGAGGCCAGCTATGGCTGTGTTCTTTCTTTTTAAAATGTTTCCTCCCTAACTGTATAATTAGCGAATAATTATGCTCAACTACAGAAAACTGGGAGAACACAGGAGACTATCAAGGTGAAAATAACCTCCAATAAAGAGGTCTTAAAGATAAGAGGATCAAAGTGACCCGGTGAAGTGGGGGCTGGAAGAAAGGGAGTACTGGGGACATCACCTGAACACCTGGATAGAGCCACACCTGAAACTATCCCTGCACCCTGCAGTTCTGGTTTCTGGGAACCTTCTGTGGGCTCACCTGCTTGCTTGCAGGAGAAGGCAAAAACGATGATGTCGTCAAAGGACCAGGTGTAGTCAGGGTGAGGAGGGTAGAACGCCAAGTTCCTGGACGCTGCCTTCCGCAGGTCAATGAGGAAGGTGGAGTGCACCATGGGAACGGCAAAGCAGCCCCGGCGATCCCGCTTGCGAATGGGGATGTAGGCGGGGGTACGTTTGTAGTAGCCCTGTGGGGGGGAGGGTGCAGCTCTATGGGGGGGATCCTAGAGGTAAGGCTGGAGGCCTGGGACAAGGGGAGGCATGAACACGTAGAGAGCAGGACCCAGATGCCAACCTCTGGCTGTGGTGGGCTCTCCCTGAGTCCAGAACTCTGGGGGTGGTCAGGGCTCGTCCCCCACACCCACAGGCAGTAGGATGGGGGCCGAGGAGGGAAGGGCCGCAGCTGTGTGCCCACCTGCAGACTTAGCTCAACACTTCAGATCAGAAAGGCAGCTCTTGGAGGAAATGAGCAAGCTGAGAAAGGGACCAGATATTTGCAATTCCTTGATTTACAGAGGACTGAACATCAGAAATAGGACTTCAAGAAACATGGGGCGAAATCTTTTCAAAAAGAAGTTTTAACCATCTTAAGTTGTTCTCTCTCTTCATCATACCTTTACAAACTGGAATTGTTAGAGTGTAGTATTTAGATTTCCATGACATATTTTTTAAAATAGAAACTACTGAAATGTTCACTTTAAGAGGGTGAGTTTTCTATTATGTAAATCACACATCAATTAAAAAGACAGGAGGAGACAGGAGGGGGTCCTGGCTCTGGCATGCCCCCCACTCCAGCACCCACCCTTTCACTCCTCCTGGTGTTGCCTGCAATCCCAGCCTCAACGCTGGGGTGGGTCTACCAGCCCAGAATCAGTCAATCAGAACCTGGCATTTTCCTGGCTTCGGGAATTGGCTCAGGTGTAGGAGGAGACTGGACAAGGCCCAAAGTGGGGGCCAAGCACTTTGGCTGGATGGTGCTAGGATTGTGCTCCCGGAGTCTGACAATGAAGCCACCCAAAAGATGGAGGAAGATGGGAAAGTTGTTTGAACACCTGGATCAAGCTGTGCCTGAAGTCTACCTGGCACCATGGCTTTCTAGCTCTGTGATCTCAGGCAAGTCAAGTCCTCTCTCCCTGCGTTTCTGTCTCTGCCTCAGTGACTGGGAAGGGAATGGGGAGGAGAGGGCACAATCATAGACCTTCCATCAAGGAGCTAGTTAAGGATTACCACGATGGTGTTGTAAAGGGCCTACCATGAGGTGGTATGGGAAGTTAGGCTCCAGCCACAGTCCCCATTCGCTTGCCCCCACCATTCCCGGCCCCCACCCTCCCCCAGCAGCCCCCTGACCTGGGAGGTCATCCCGCACCAGAAGTTGGAGTATGCAGCCCTCGAATCCAGCATGGGGGCCACCACCGTCTTATTCTCAGCAATGAGGAGGCTTAGTGTGTTCGGGTTGAGGATCAGGTTGTCTGCGTCCACAAACTGCAAAACACCCAGCAGAGAATCAGCAGGGCCCATGGGACTGACCCAGGCTGGCCCATGGCTCTGAACAGCTGTGGCAGCTGCCAGCGTCCTGGAGGGGAGGGGGCGGCAGTCTGGGGATCCTAGAGTAAGCAGATGGGGCCCTGGAAGACAGCCGTTCCTCCACCACCGGCTCTGCCCCTGGTGACAAGCCCAGTAATGCTCATACAACGAAATACACTCTGTAGCAAGAGAAGGGACAGACCACAACGCACAAAGCAACACAAATGGGGCCCAGACGTGGCGCTGGGGGCGGGAGGCGGGGGGGGAATCACATCAAACACGACAGCAAGTACACGTGGCACCATTTATGGGAACTTCTCAAAAAGGCAGCCCCTGTCCATGAGTAGGACGGTAGGAGCAGAGGCCAACTCCACGGGGAATGGCAGGGAGGAGCGCACTCATGTCTAATGTGAATTACAGGCTGACGGAGTGTATACAAATCCGGTCTTTACGGAAGCCCTTTGTTTTCCCCTAACACCTTACATGTCGGGATAAAAAGGTGGTAACTTAGGGGCGCCTGGGCGGCTCAGTGGGTTAAAGCCTCTGCCTTCAGCTCAGGTCATGGTCTCAGGGTCCTGGGATTGAGCCCCGCATCGGGCTCTCTGAGCAGTAGGGAGCCTGCTTCCTCCTCTCCCTCTGCCTGACTCTGCCTACTTGTGATCTCTGTCTGTCAAATAAATAAATAAAATCTTAAAAAAAAAAAAAAAAGATGGTAACTTGCTTGGTGCAGCATGGGATGAAATCCACCATCCCAGGAAAAGGGTCACCATCGGGGGGGAGGTGCCTGCTGTTCCCCCCAAAACCATGTGTCACCAACACTCCCCAGAGAGGCCACACCCGGAAGCTCACTGCAGTGCTGCTGACCACACTAAGTGGGGAACGACGCAGGAGTCTAGCCATGGCGAACCGGCTAGAGAAGTTCCGGCTTCTCACTGCAGAGTGAGCCCAGACAGCTAGGAATTGCACCACGGAGTAGGATCAGGCAAGAGTGTCCGTGTCCACTGGGACGTGAAGACACCAGGCCACCATGCATCACGGAACTCTTAGGAATGATTGATTTGTTTTTAAATGCCTCTGGTCCACAAATAGGCTTTCTGTCCCCCACACAGGATTTTTTTTCTTTTTTAAGAGAGACCGATGTGGGACTCGACCATGGGATCATGACCTGAGCCGAAGGCAGAGGCTTAACCCACTGAGCCACCCAGGCACCCACCTACACAGGATTTTTAAAACCTATAAATCACTTGCCACACGCAACAGCAAGAACTAGAGTCCCAGCCTTCCCTGGCAATTCCAGAGTGGCACTCCCACAAGCCAACCCCCAGCTGGAGACGGAAGGCGGCTGCCCCTTGGGACAAGCCGCGGGGGCTGTTCCCTGCCTGGCCCCTGCCAACATTTGTATGTGTGACCTTTGAATATATACACAATAAAAACAGCCAGAAGGGTCTGGTGGTTCCTCCAAGAGTTACACAGAGAACTACCTAATGACTCAGCAAGTCCACTCCTAGGTATGCACCGAGACAACTAGAAACAGGCACCTGCACACCCACGTTCACAGCAGCACCAGCCACGAGAGCCACACAGTGGAAATGACCCACGTGTCCATCAACGGGAGAATGGATGAACAAAACGTAGTCCGTCCAAAAAATGGAACATCACTCAGCCCTAACAAGGAACACAGCACGGACACACGCTACAACAGATGAACCTTGAGAACATTGTGCTGAGTGAGAGAAGCCTGACACAGAAGACCACAGAGCGTATGGCCTTATCTTATTTTTAAGAAACGTCCAGAACAGGCACATCTACAGACACGGAGAGCACACTGGTGGCTGCCAGAGCCTGGGGGAGGGGCCGGGGAGAGCGAGCGACTGCTCCTGGGGACCGGGCATCCTTCTGGGGTGATGGAAACGTTCTGGAACTAGAGAGAGGTTGTGGTTGCACGACATAATGAATGTACTAAATGCCGCTGAGTTGTTCCCTTTGAAACAGTTAATTTTATGTTATGTGAATTGCACCTCAATTAGAAAACACAGAAACCAGCCAGAAAGGGAGTCTTTCTGGGAGGTAAGATTACAAGGTTTGCTTGTTTTTTTCTTCCCTAGGTTTCTTATTTTTTCTTGTATATTTTCTTACAAGTAACACCTGGAGTGTTTACAAAAAGAAAAAAAAAGTGGTCCTTCTTAAAATTTTTTTTTTGCTTTTTCTTTTAAAAAGAGGTCTTTAAAAAAAGAAAAAAGAGGTCCTTTTCATAACAATTTTAAAACACCGGACAAATGATTTCACACCCCAATATGGATTTCCAAAATCCCTAGTTACCAAAAGATACTGGTGTGTCAAAAGCTGCTTTGAGTTTTGAACCGACATGTAGAGTTCCACCCAAGTTTGCAGAGGGAAAAAAGTGAAAACCAACCAGCCTCAAACTCTGAAAGCAAAACCCAGGGAAGCAAATAAGGTGACCTTGTGCTAGACAGTTCCAGAAGGTTCCAGTCCCACCACTGTGCCTCACTGGTTCTGAGACTCTACCAACAAGCACATTGTCCCCTCCATCTCTAAGCCTCCATTTTCCCATCTATAAAATGGTCTGATAAAGCATCAACCCATAGGGCTCCAAGGAAGAGCTTGTTCCATTCTTCCTCCTCTCTGAAGAGCTCAGGCCAGGCACACGGGGTCCTCCCGGCCCCCTCACATCCAGTCCCTGAGCAGGGTCTGTCCCCTTGGCCTATGAAGGCAACCTCAATCTACTTGACTTTCTTCACAGCCCTGCTCCACACTGGCCTCCTGCTGTTCCCCCTCTAGCCCCAACAGGCCCTGCTCCCCACAGCAGCCACGGAGCTTCTGAAAATCATAAATCAGAACACAACTCTCCCCTGCTCATATACCCTCCACGGCTCCCCATTACCCTCAAAGTAAAAACCAAATCTCTGCCTTGGTCTGCATAGTCTGGCCCCCTCCCACCACTACAGGACCACCTCCATCACCCCCACAGGGACCTCACCAGTCCCTGAAGGCCTCAAGCTTGCATGCTACTCTGCTCCCTCTGCCTCAGACACTGTCCCCCAGTTTCCTGAGGCTGGCTTCTTTGTTCCTTCAGGTCACAGCTAGGGTTCCCTCCTAAGAGAGGCACCCCCAAACCCTGCTCACGTGTCACTACATCCTGACTGTGCCATCTGTTGTAGACTGAACAGTGGCCCCCAAAAAGGTTGAAGTCCTGACCCCCAGGACCCTGCGACTGTTTTCTTATTTGGAAATAGGTCTTTGCAGATGTAACTAGGATGTAGGTTAAGATGGGGTCACACAGGAGTCGAGCGGGCCCTAAAGTCAATGACTAATGACCTGGTAAGAGGAGGAGGGACAGAGAGATAAGCCCAAGGGACCACAGAGGCAGACAACAGAGGGACACAGCCACAGGCCACAAGCCCAGGAGCACATGGAGCCCCAGGAGCTGGAAAAAGTGAGGAAGGATCCTCCCCTAGAGCCAGCGGAGGGGGCAGGGCCTGGCTGACACCTTAACTTCAGACTTCTGGCCTCCAGAACTGGGAGACAAGGAACTTCCGCTGTTTGCAGTCCACCCCACCCCCACCGCCAGGGCGAGGAGTTCCTTATCATAGCAGCCCCAGACACCGATCCACCAGCAGCTGCCTTTCCACAATCACGGCACCGCTGCTCTCAGCACCGGCAGCTCTCAGTTCTTCCTCACTCGGTTTTGGTTTCTGGTCACGGCCCCCCCTCCTGGGACACTAGGAAGGCAGGGCTCAGCCCAGGCTCATCCTCACTGCATCCCCAGGCTCTAGCAGGTGGAAGAAGGTAGAGACCACAGCTCGGGGTCTGGCGCCTAAATGAAAACCGACCACAGGCTCTGTTGGGCTGGCATCAGGGGAGCCAGGCCCAGCAGCCCTGGTGCCATCTAGCCCCATCCACACCAGGGGAAGGGATCACATCCTGATCAAGGGGATGGACTCAAGGAGCTCACACAGGCCTGTGGGCAGGTACCTTACATTACTGCGTCCCAGCCTGAACCGTCCCTTCCTCCAGAGGCAATGGCTGGCCCAGGAGAAGGAAGTGAAAGTCAGGCCTCAGCAGCCTAGACTCTCCATCGGCCCCCAGACCCCCACCCCATCTTCCTGCTTCTCAGCTGTCACCCAGAGGATGTCACTGTGGGGTGCGAAGAGGTGGTGATAAAGTGGAGATAACCCCAGGGTGCAACCCCAGGGGACAGTTGGGGACACCACCTGATGTTAAGAACCCCAGCGCCCAGGGATCGAATCCCAGCTCCTCCGCTAACCAACTGTATCACATCGGACAACTCATTCCCCCCTCTCAGAGCCTGTTTCCTTCTGTAAACGGGCTTAAGGATGATCTCCACATCCCACTGATCCCCCTTCCCTCAGCGGCCACCCAGATGTCCCGCATGATCTCAGAGTAGCTGGCTGAGAGACTCACCAGGATGTAATCAGCCCACATGTCCCGGGCAGATTTCAAGGCTGCCTGGCGCAACTTCATGACGTGCTCGTACCTCGAATCAGACCAGTGTTTGGGGCCCTCCTCATCCGGGTAGGACCTGCAGAGAGAGACGGCTGTGATGTGCGAAGGATGGAGCGCTATGGCAACCCAGAGGGCAGTGGTCAGAGAGGGCTTCCTGGAGGAGGGAATATGTAGGCAGACAGGTAAAGAAATAAACCCGGGGGACGCCTGGGTGGCTCAGTTGGTTAAGCAGCTGCCTTCGGCTCAGGTCATGATCCCAGCGTCCTGGGATCGAGTCCCACATCGGGCTCCTTGCTCATCAGGGAGCCTGCTTCTCCCTCTGCCTCTGCCTGCCATTCTGTCTGCCTGTGCTTGCTCTCTCTCCCCCCCCCCCTTCAAAAAAAAAAAAAAAAAAAAAATAAAAAAAAAAAAAAAAAAAAAAAAAAAAGAAATAAACCCGGAAAGGCTGAATGGAACAAGTGGTCTTCACTGCCCAGGGGCTCATGGGGAAGCTAAGCATAGAGTGAGACTGGGAACAAAGCAGTAGGCGTCCACCAGGAGGACAAGGGAGTGAGTGAACTCTAGGTGGAGAGACCTGTGGGGACAAAGGTCAGCTGGAGGATTATGGCCCACTGAAGCTGAGGGTGGGTCAGAGTAGCCAAGGCCAGCCCGTACAGCTGCAGAGTTGGGCCAGAGGGGCAGAGGCAGAAGCGCTGGGGTTCTGTCACAGGACAATGGGGAGTCATGGAAAGTGTGTGAATAGGGGCACAGCCCAGTTGACTTGGGGAGGGGGGTCAGGGCAGAACCTGGAGCTCACCTGGGTTCCTCCGCCGGTCGCCACTCCACAGAGTGGTACAGACTCTTCACGGCCACCAGCCATTCCCGCAGCACAGCCGATGTATTGTCTGAGTTGTGGTCTGTGGCCACCCTGCAAAGCAGAGCAGGGCAGTCAGCGTGAGGCTGGGGAGACTGAGGCAGCCCCGGGTAGCAGTGAAGCAACATGGGCTCCACACCCCGAAGCTTGCCTTCCAGCAGCTTATACAGCCCTGGGCACGATGCTTCCCTCCTCCATGCCTGTTTCCTCATCTAAAACAGAGATGAGGACAGGACCCGCTGCACTGGGCTGCAGAAGGGATTAAACAAGCTAATTTTGGGAAAAATACAGCAGACACTGAGCACCCAGGATCTCATAACCATGTTAAGGACTAAATATGGTGATTTAATTTAAAAATGCATGTGTCATCTACCCCCACCCCACCATCCTCGATTGTCTCCTATCGACAACAGCACCTTAGAGTGGCCTGTGCTTACTGGTTAATTCAACAAACATTTCTTAAGCACCAACTGTGTGCCTGCATTATCCAGGCTGGGGAATCTGGGATGGAGGGGTGTGGGGCATTTAAGAGTCCACATCAAGAGGAGAGCTCTCCCCTTAAATAAGTTGTTATTAACTTGCCAACATGAGCAGCCAAGACTAGTAAGGACAACATAACCATAACCACAGTTCTGGTCACCGAGCACCAAGCTAGAGATCCCAGGCTCAAGGCCTTGAGTGCTTTAACTGGTTAATTTTCCGAGAGGAAGGCAACCAGAGTTATATAAATGCCCCCATTTTCCAGATGAGGAAACCGAAGCAGGAGGCAGGAAATCACGAGTTGCGATATAGCTCTGCCCACTCCCCCACCCTTGGCCACCTGGTCCCATAACTCACGCACCCACCCACCCACACTGGTTAGAGGACAGGGGATCGACTCAGAGTGGATTCAGGATTCAATGCAGCAGAAGCTGAAAAGACTTCCTGTTAGTGGAAATGCAGTGTGGGCCGTGGGGGCTCCAGGCTCCCCTAATTGGAGCCGTGAGTGCCCCGAAGGCGGTTTGAGAGTTCGTCCCCGGCAGAGCAGCCCAGCCCTGGGCTGGGCACGAGTGGTCCGGAATCTGCCCCAACCGCGGGGCCAGAAGCCAGAGCGCGATCCGTCAGTCCCACAGCGGCGGAGCAGAGACCGGGAGGGAGGGACAGCAAGCGGAGGGCCAGCGGGTTTGGCCGGCCCGAAGAAGGAAGCAAGCAGGGGCCACGCTAGGGTCCCGCCCGCCTCGCCCGGTGCCAGGGCAGCAGTCAGCGCGCGGGGTGGAGCCGGCTGGATGGGGGAAGCAGGCCGGGCGCGGGGAAGGCGGGTGCCGCGCTCACCACAGAGCCGTGCGCTCCCGCGGGTGCCGCAGCCGCTC
The DNA here is from genome assembly GCF_002288905.1 of Enhydra lutris kenyoni. NCBI lineage: Eukaryota > Metazoa > Chordata > Mammalia > Carnivora > Mustelidae > Enhydra > Enhydra lutris. The sequence continues at coordinate 2,227,566 of NW_019154094.1, read as the reverse complement.
GAGCGCGCCCAGCGTGGCGGGCAGCGCGTGGGCCGCGTTGCGCGCCACCAGCGCGATGAGGACTCGGGGCGCCTGCAGCGGCGATTCGGGGCTCCAGCGCTCCTCCGGGAAGTAGGCGGCGGCGCCCGGCGGGCCGCCCGAAGGCGGCAGCGCCAGCAGTAGCAGCAGCAGCAGCACCGGGCGCAGCCGCCAGCGCCGCCTGCACGCGCGTGGGGCCGCCGCCATCGCGCCACGCGTCGCCTTTAAGCCGCTTTTCTGCCGGCGGACGCGGACCGCGCCTTGAGCCCGCCACCAGGCCCCGCCCCGCCGCGCGCCTTAAAGGGGAGGAGAGTGCCTGGAGTGAATCAGCCGTCTGGGCCCGCTTCCCGGACCCCTCCTCCCGAGGGCCTTAAAGGCTCAAAGTGCTGCGTACGCGACTCCCACCGGGAGTCACGTCAGTCCCGCCCCGACGCCCCGCCCCCTGCTCCCGCCTTAAAGGTACAGAGTGCTTCTAGCGTTCCCTTTTCACGTGACTCAGTGCCGTAAAGGTGTCAGAGCTCACAACACCCCGTGCCTCCGACACCCGCCCCCGCCTGGACCTTCGCCTGATACGCCGTGCCAGTTCCATTTGTGTAGGACCCAGTCTCTGCCACCCCGCGGACCTGGCTAGTTAGGACTTGGTTTCAAAGGGCTGTTGGGTATTAAGCTTGCGGTTTCTGGCGTCCCCAGACCTGGCTTCAAATTCAGCCCCCACTTTGGGCTCCCAGTGAGAGCCTCAATTTGTCCATCTGTAAAATAGGGTCTTACCGACACCGCAGGGTTGGCGTCAGATGGAGCCAGATGATACTTGTAAGCGCTGAGCACGTGCTCCGGAGGTGGGTGGGAATTTCCATAGAAATGCTACCAAGGGATTATTTCCCAATGCTCCAATGTACTTTCTGATGGATTGTTTTTGGGTCGTTCTTAAAAACTAAGTTTTAAGAAGGATCCTCAGGTATACATTTGTTAATATGGTGGTGGGGGGAGAGATTCAGTACTGTTAAGTAAAATTCAGGGTCCTGCGACCTTGTCCTCAAAGGGACAGTAGGGCCTGAACTGAAGGAAGACAGGGAGGTGGGCTTGACCCAAATGCCTCAAATCTCCCAGCATGGCTAGTGGAGTCACATGATACTTGCCCTTCCTTCTCCCCATGTCCTTATCCTTGTCCATGCCTCTCTTCGAAATTCATCTCTCCTTTGTTTGTGTTTTCCAGTTTTTTTTCTACAACGGTCATTTGTTCAAGTTCAGTTTTTAGCTGAATATTTTGGAAACGCACCCTAAAATGTACTGGTTACATGATTGACTAAGGGGGTGAGGGATGGGAGTAGAGGAAAGGGATCTGGCCACACTTGGTCACTGCTGAATCCGAGTGGGGGCACACAGGGGTGTGCTTTGGGGGTGTATTTGAAACTTTCTGTAACAAAATGGCAAAAAACAATTTTACACTCTATAGACCTGACAAGGAAAGATCAGTCATATTAAGTGAGAAAAACAGTGACAAGACACGTCCCCTACCCTGGTCAACTGAGAAAAGACTGAAAGTTTTTGGAACCAAAAGCAAATAGTGATTTTTTTGTTTGGTTGGTTGGTTAAAGATTTTATTTATGTATTTGACAGAGATCAAAAGTAGGCAGAGAGGCAGGCAGGGGTAGGGAAAGCAGGCTCCCTGCTGAGCAGAGAGCCTGATGTGGGGCTGATCCCAGGACCCTTACTTAGATCATGACCTGAGCTGAAGGCAGAGGCTTAACCCCTTGAGCCACCCAGGTGCCCCACAAATAGTGATCTTCTCAAAGAGGGCAGGATGACAAGTTCTTGTTGTTCCAATTTTGTAGAATTAGCATCACATTCTGGGTTAAAAATTAAAACAAAAACAAAAAAACCCCACCCAGCTGTACAAGGGCTGTGAAACACAAATGTATCTCAGAAATTTGAGTTGGAGGGTAAAATCAGGAAAAGTGAAGAAAATCTTTCTCTTTGAGGAGGCTAAAAACTCCAGGGAGGAACGGGAGGAAACCATCTCCATGCAGCATGCGTATCCCCCTCTGAAAGCTGAACCAGAGAAGCACCCTGGGGAAATCCCTCCGGAATCTGCTCCGGAAGCAACTGGAAGGCTTGTGATAGGGAGAAGCTGCCAAACCCCAAGGAGACAGATGACTCTTCTGGCAAGCAGAGGGAAGTCAGCAAATGCTTCGCTCTCAGCGGGGACACTTGATACCAAGTTAAAATTTGGAGCAAATAAACAAACCCAAAAGGCCCCCAGCAGGTTGAGAATAAAAGTACCTGTAACCTGTATAACAAAGCATTCATAGCTTTAATATACAAAGAGTTATTAGAGATCAATAAGAAAAAGATAAAATCTCCTGAAATGAAAAGTAGGAAAAAGTCATGAACAGGCAATTCACTTAAACACACACACACACACACACACACACACACACACACACACACAAAACAAAAGCACAAACATAAAAATGGCCAATAAACATATTTTTAGGTTCAGTGCCACCATGAATGAAATTCAAACTAAACAATGAAATGCATGCGTGTGTCTCAAATTGACCTTTTTCTTTTATGAAACTGTCTAGTGTTTGGAAAGGATATGGAGAATATGCAAAAATGCTGTTGATGGGAGTGTAAGAAAGAGGCCAGCTTTTCTGGAGAGGAATGAAGTGGAGGTATGAGGGTTATAAAAGCCTTGAAATGGTGCATAGGCTTGACTCCAAAATTGTGCTAGTAGACGTTTACCCAATGGGAACAAGGACCGAGGTGGCCAAAGATTCAACTGCAGAATGTTCTGGGAGGAGGCAGTGGGCAGAGTGGCTGGACCTCGGTGCCAGAGCCTGGCTGCCCAGGGCGAGTTCCTCTCTGAGCCTCAGCTTCCTCATCTGTAAAATAGAAAGTATCATCAGGAGGCAAAAACATATCAAATGCCTGACACAAAGTAAATGCTCTGGACATGGAAGCCCTAGTAAAAGAAACTGAGCAGAAAATGACAAGCACCCAGGAGATTCGTGGGCCAATGAGAGGAACAAAGTTTCACAGAAAAGAAGCTAAAATAGTTCTTAAACACACAAAAAGATGCTTAATCTCATCTCCAACAAGACATGCTTGTAAAAATGATGCCAAGACACCATTATTCACTCAGAAGATCTGAGAAATCCTGAGTCAGCTGGTAGCCTGTGCTGCTGGGGAAATGGGCCACCTGCACATGGGTGAGGGGCACCAGGTGGGACCAGCTGGGTGGAGAGTGCTCTGGAAACTGCTGTTAAAATGCCAAACACAAAGGCTCAAAACTGAGATTTCACACTGGGAGATTTACCCACAGAGACCTGCACATTCCTGGAAAGTATGTACAAGGTCATTCCCTGTAGCACTAACAGTTAGTTGGGAGACTAGAAGTAAAATGGCCATCACTGGGTACATTCTGGTCAAATGGATTAAGGGGCCTGTTTGCAATCCTTCATTCTCGCTCATGAATCCCCAAATATTCTGACCCCAGAAGTCTTTCTAAAACAGTTTAATCTCCATTTATCCCCACACTTGTGTATACTCCTCAGTTTGTCTACAGTGATCTACTATGATCACTATAACTAGGCCAGATCAGCAATGTATGAGAGTATCAGTTAGCTAGTGCTGCGTAACAAATGACCCCAAAGTTAGCCGCTAAAAACAACACACATTATCTCAGAATTTCTGTGGGTGAATAGTATGGGGGCGCTCAGCTGGGTGGGTTCAACAGCAACACTCAAGGGGACTGAGCTGTGAGCTGTTCCAGAATCCCGCACCCGCCCTGGGTTCTGAACTACCAGGTTACAGCTGTCCTGCCCACTGGTCTGCTTCTAGGTGGACCAGCTGTTTTCTGCCCCATATCAGGGAAGTCCCCATGATGGATTTCCATCTCACGACTGGAACTGAGGATCCCTGCCCTGCCAGCAGCATCAGCCACAGCCCTACATGCATTTACTGCTCCAACAAAGAGTTTGTTGTAGGATCCTGCAGCAGGAGGCCAGGCTGCCCTGGCCCTGAGCCTGGCTCCCTGTACCCATCTCCTAGTACAGCCCTTGCTTGCAGTGGCCCCAAGGCTCCCATCACCACAGTCTCCCCTTGCAGTGTTGAGAACTCCATGAGCTTGACCAACCGGCTGGGTCAGGAGATAAGGTATATGTTGTTCCACCCAGGAATCCACACTAACAACCATCCTTCCCACCCCATGCCAAGCCCCCCTACTCCCCAACAATTCACTGGCATGACCCAAGAGCTTGTGATGTCCTCACCTACTCCTGTCTGGTCCCATGGGGCCTCCGAGCAGCCATCCGGAGTGCAGGACATGTCACTGGCACCAAGGGCCTTTTTCAATTCTAAAGCAAGAGATAAACCCTTGCACCCACCTGGGGATTCCATGCATTCCCTCAGAGAGGTCACAAGAGGGCAAAGGATGGGAGGAAACATCTCAACCAGGAATCCAAAACAAGTGGTTCAAATAAGCCTCTCTCCGTACCTGTGCTCACAGCAGACAAGGCTAGCTGATCCCCACCCTTCACTGAGCCCCCTACCAGTCCCACCTGCCAACACAGCATCCCAAGCAGACATTACAAGTCAATTAAGGGTAGAATACCGCTACCTGTAAAATCTCTAGGACAGAAACTCTCTGAGGTTACCTGTTTCTGGATTTCCACCCCCCTCTCATTAGAGAATAGCTTTTCCTCCATTGAAAATGCCCCTTTCCAAAAAGAAAAGAAAGAAAGAAAGAAAAAAAGAAAAGCCCCTTTTCTAAGGGAACTTAGGGTTTTTTTTTGTTTGGATGCCCAAGGACCAAAGACATCCTCCCCTTAACCTCCTGGTTCCCAGAACCCTACTGTCTTTGGCTTTCTCCCAAGAAAGGGGAGAGCTACCTGAATCCGTCCTTTGCCTCCAGGACTGTGCCCTCAGCCTCCTCCTTGGTTTCCGGTCTGGTCACTGTTGCCCTCTGCTCACACACCCTCCATGGCTCCCCATTGCCTGCTCAATAAAGCCTAACCTCCTGTGCCTGTTATTTCAAGCCCTGCACACTTGCCCCAGCAGCCTCCTCTCCTGTTCTCCTTCATGCCCGCTGCCTCAGCCACGTGGATGCCAAGCCATTCCCTCAGCCTCACATGGCTCATCCCAGCGCACGTTTCTGCAGTCTCAGGCACTGGCTCATGAGCAAACTGACGAAGCAAGAAGGAGAAGAGAGGGTTCTGGAGCCGCTACCAAGCCCAGAAGATCCAAGAACTCTGGAGGCTTTAATGTCAGCCCGGAAAGAACAGGGAGTTGCTGAATGAATAAATATAAACGTCTACTCCCAGTTTCTGCATTTTGCCTCCTTCCCCCTATCCTAAGAACTCCTACACACTCCTCAGAGCCTTGTTCCAATGCCCCCTCCTTTAGGGAACTGCCATCACTGCCCCTCGAAGACTCGCTCAGCCCATCCCCATCTGTCCCAGTCCTACCCTCCATCAACGGGCTAGCATTGACAGGAAGTAAGAGGTGATAGGGAATGTGGTACAGGCTGCAACACACAGCCAGGGGTCACCAGGCTTCCTTGAGGCATAAAGGAATGGGGCTTACCTCCATCGATCCTCTGCAGCAGGACCCCCTGGACAATGTCTTTATAGATGCCCTTGACGGTCAGGGCTGGGCTACCCACAGCAAGGACGTCTCCTTCGAACTCAAGCAGCTCCTGGAACAGAGGTGGCTGAGGGGCTAGTCTGGAGGGGAGGGCGGCAACTTTGACCCTGTTTGGGGGGGGGGGGACCTTGGGATTAAATTTCCTCATCTCTAAAACGGACTCCTTGATCCATATGCCCTCGGGTTGTTGTGGGGAGCAATGAAACAGCACATCACATCTTACTGAGCATAATGCAGGCATCTCCACTAGCCCTCCCACCCATCTTCCCTGGCAAGAGGATCTTGTCAGCCACTGAGGCAGACCCCTCCCTGATGCCCCTGTGTGACCAGGCCCCTGTGACCTTCTCTCTCATCCCCTTCCCATGCCCTCACTCATCAAACTCCAGCCATGAGCGCCTCCTCACTATTCCTCCCACACACCAGACACTGGCTGACCTCAGGGTCTTTGCACCTGCTGTGCCTTCTGCCTGGACCATGCTTCCCCAGGACATGGCTCATGCCCTCAGTTCACTGCTTTTCGAGTGTCATTCTCAGCGAGAGCCTCCCTGACCATCCGGCACACCCCCCAACAGACACACATTCCCTCTTTGCCTCCCCACTTCCCTAAGGCCCATGTCACCCACTGATATGAGATGCCTGGGTGCATGCCCCCCCCCCCCCCCGCCAGCTCTCAAATGACAGACGCTGAGCACTCTCATGGGAGAAGCAGAGGGCATTGTGGGAGCCCAAAGAGCCATACATCCCAACCACAGGGCTTAGGGAACAAGAGTCTCTTATTGTCACAGTGACTCCGAGGGAGAGAGCACTCTGCCCACTTTACAGAAAGACAGAGACCCTTGGCTGTCCTCTAGGATGTGCGCATGCGTGCCTTCTTACTCACCGCTGTGCAGCTCCCCTCCAGCTGGTGCAACACAAAGGGCAAGAAGATGGAGAGCAGCCACCCACGGGTAAAATTCCTCTGCACTGAGCCACTGTCTGACTGGAACTTCTGCCGGACACACACAGCAGCTGGTCCAGGGGCCATCAGAGTACCCAGGCCATGGGAGTAGCCATGCCCACCCAGTGGACCTCACCTTCAGCACACGCCCCCGGACTTTCTCCAGCTGCTGGGCAGCCTGGGTGCAGTCCAGGGCCGTGGTCAGACACTGGTCTGCCAGTTGTAGGAAGGTGGCCACGGCGTCAGCCATAAGCTGTGGAAAGAGCATCTCGTAAGCCCCCTGGGAACCCAAGCTCTGGCCTCTTGGGTCCTGTGCCTACCCTGCTGACCCTTCTTGGCATCCAGACTAACCTGATCGGCTACTTTCCCCAGACTTCCTTTTTGTCTCAAGAAACAGCCTCTCCCTCCACTCAGGACCTGGGAGTCATGCAAACAGTGGGAACCTCTGTGTAATCTAGCAGAAAATGCCCTTCCCTCTGGGGGATGGTGCCAGGGTGCTCAGTCTGGGGAGCAGAGGGCTGGTCGGAGTTCCACCTCTTTAGCTGAGTGCTCTTGTGCAGTGTACAAAATGAACAACTGTACCAGGCAGCACTTGGTCTTCTCAATCCTTGTCTCCTTCACCCACCAAGTCAATTAGCAGGTCCCATTCCCTTGGCCTACAAATGCACCCCACTTCTCTCCATTAACGGCACCCATTCTGGTTCAGGCCTCCTTCTTGCCTCCTCTAATCCTGCCCCCAACAGCCCCTCTTCCCCACAGCAGGTAGGGCTTCCTAAATCTTGAATCTGGTCATGACCCTCCCCTGCTCACACACCTGCTGGGGCTCCCCACTGCCCTCAGGACAGAGCCAGACCCCTTAGCCCCATATTCAAGTCCCTGACCCATCTGCCCACCCACCTTGCTGGCATATCTCCTACCTTTCTGCCCTCACTTGAAACGTACAACCCAATGTCTCCAAATGGCTTCATTTTCCCCAAATGCGGATAGACTCCCTCACCTCCCAGTGCTGATCCACACTATTCCCTCTACCCAGGACACAGCCCATCCCCATTTTCCCCCCTGCTGCCTCAGTTCAGAAGTCCTCTCCTCCTGAAGGCCCTCCTAACACTGGAGATGAATTGCACACCTCCCCAGGGCTCCCACAGCACCCCATGTGTTCCCACCACAACTCTGCCCACCACATGGGAGCCCAGGGAGGGAGGCCAGGTCTGTTGGTCATCATGATCTCCCCAGCACATTCTTGGCAGCCGTTCAGTGCCCCCACCTCCTTCAGCCTCCCACTCCCCCCCTCACCTGCTGGGCAAGATCCTGGGCCCCAAACATCAGGCTCCGCGTTCCAAAGAAGCCAAATGGCACCACCAGCTGCCTCAGGCGCCCCTGGCTTCTCTCAGCCTCACGGTAGCAGGTCTGCATCAGCTCTGGGTCCCATGGCATCTCCCCAAATGAGTAAACCTGGGCTCCACAGGCAAGTGAGAAAAATACCATCAGTCAATGGAAAAGAAAGGCCAAGGATCTCACAGCCAATTCGTAGTAGGAGAAACGCGAATGAAAACACATCCCACCTCAGCCACCAAAAAAATGCATAATAAAAGTAACAGGTATGGTGTGATGGACATAAAATGGTAAAACCTGAAAAAATGGATAACATGCAGTGCTGGCATGACTGAGAGGAAATAGGCACAGCCCTTGTCACACCTATACCCACCACCTGATGCCCTCTCTGTGCTGGGGAGCTCTGCAGCTGCAGAAATGGAGTAATCCAATATGGTCTTTGCCCTCAAGGAGCTCACAGAGAAGTTGGGGGAGATAAACTATAGACTAACAACTACAGGGGTGTGTAAACCCATCTGTGAGGAGGGCCGCACAAATAGCTGCGGATGCAGAGAAGAGAAGGACAAGTTCCTGGAGGGGATGATTATGAAATGGAAGCTTAATGAGTTCAAGTTTTCCTGGCACTTAGTCGGTCTTCATTTAATATCAGAAAAACTGAGGTGACCTGCATGGAGCAGAATTCACTGGCTTAGGGGATGGGGTGGCCTCTGACAACAAAGGAATGGGAAAAGGAGGAATCTGAAGGTAGGTGGCTCCAGACTTATGTTAGTAAAATGCTGCTCTTGTCATTTTACTCCTCTCTCCAACCATGGTTTAAACTGTGGCCCCAATGACCATAGCATAGTGGTCTACAATAAGTAAAAAGCAGCCTACAACAAAGTTAAGAAAAGGTTTTCAAAAGAGGTTTTCAAACAGAAAGAGGAAAGAGTTCACGCAACTCTTCTGTAAAGCCAATATACTGTCCATTGGATGAAAACACACACACACACACACACACACACACACACACACACACACACACACACACACAAGCTCACCTCCTTGCGCAGCTGCGTGCCAGAGGAGCTCCCACGCAGATGGCGAGACAGGCGGTCCATGCCCTGAGCTAGGAGGTTCTGCACTGCTGAAAGAACGGCTTCCATGGTGCTCAGCAGCTTCTGCGTGACCAGGGACAGCTGTGTGTCCACCTTTCCGTGCAGGCACGCCTCCAGGGGGCGCTGGACCTCGACTGGGAGTGGAGGACACTAGCCTGGGTCTCCTCCACAAGGTGCTCGGCAAAGGGCGTGGAGGCGGCCCGGGCTCAGCACGAGGAGGGGGACAAGAGCTCAGACTCTGAGCACCCTCTTCTACCATTTTATACAGGAGAAAACTGAGGTTTGGAGTATGGCAGCAGTCAGCGCAAAGTTCCACGGCTCAGAGGCAAAGCCCGGATTCCAAGCCGGTTCTCTTGGTTACTGAGCGGAGTGGGAACCTCCGCCATCTGACCGGGATATCCCGAGTCAGGTTGGCCACTGCCTGTGCCTCCACCAGTCTCCCGACTGGGTGTGCCTCGCTCCATCCCTAACCCAACGCCTTTCCACGACCGGACCTCCCTCTTGACCCCACCCTTATCTCGCATCTCGGAGCCTCGGCCACGCCCAGACTCCCACCAACACCTAGTCCCTTGTGCTCACCTTTTCTCCCATCCCTCCTCCCACCCCGCCCTGCCCTGCTGGGTCTGGGGTCCGAATTCTCGGCCCCACCCCTTACACCCACCCTTACACCTACCAGGTTCCTCTTACACCTCTCAGGCTCCCGGCCCCGCCCCTCCCTGCAAGTCCCTACCCCCAGGTCTCACCCCGCAGCCTCCCAGCCAAGCGCTCCCGCTGCCGCAATATCTGGTCCACGTCGGGCCGGATGGTTTTCTCCAGGACCGCGAGCAGCTCGTCCTTTTCCGGCTGGAAGGCGCGGAGCCCGGCGGAGGCCTCGGCAAGGACGGCGGCGTGCACTGCGTCTACGAGCTACCCGGCCCGGCCGAGGGGACCCCACATGGGCCAGAGGCGCAGGAGGGAGAGGTGATGGGGCGGGGGTGCGAGAACAGAGAGACCAAGACAGAGACGCAGAGAGACGCGGAAAGAGTTTAGGGGACAGACGAGAGGAGGGGGAAGATGGGCCCCCGGGTAGGGCCCCCATCCGCCTCCGCGCCCCCCCGCGTGTCCCGGCCCCACCTGCGCGACCCCGCGCCTACCTCCGTCCAGGCACAGGCAAGGTTGCGCCTGGCCCCCCGCAGGCCGGGCAGGGTCTGAGCTCGCAGCGCCGGCAGCAGCTCTCTCATCAGCACCCCGGTCAGCACCTGCGGGAGAGGGGACCGTGAGCACCACGGCGGGCCTAGGGGGTCCCGGGGACGGCCTTGCTCGGCACTGACCTCAGCGTCCGAGCCCAGGGTGACGTCGTCGTCGCCAAAATGGCCTTGGTGCTGCCGATAGAGTCTTACGGCGTCCAGGAAGGCACGGGCGGCAGGGGCCTGACTTCGCTGCAGGACTGAGGGGGCAGCGCCTCAGGGCCCGCCCACTCCTCCTCTGCTCTCGCCTCCGCCTGGCTCCCCATCGCCCGGGAAGGAAGCCCTCCACCTCCTCACCGGGTCCCAGAACGCCCAAGCCTCATCGCCTCCAGACCTTTGCTTGAGCAGTGCCATTTGCAGGGAACACGGTGCCCCAGGACCATCACCAGCCCAGGCTGCACAGCCATCCCCCCCTACCCCTCCACAAAGGTACATTTGTGCACTCAACGACCTGCTCAACATATGTGTTGGTCCTGTTCCCTTCTTCAGCCGGCTGGCCCCTTATCCTTGTCAGACCCCAGCCTTGACATTCCTTCCTCCCCTCCTCCGTGTAGCCCTCCCTGATCTCCCAGGCTGAGCTGCTGCAGGGCTGTGTTCCCATCGCAGCCCTGGTTGCTTGTAACTGCCTGTTGTCGCTTCTGTCTCCCCCCACAATCCATTTCATAAGGAAACTAGAAGCTTCGAGGTGACTCCACAGCCAGCAGGAGCAGAGCTCCTGACCCACTGCTGCCTGGCCTTTCCCAGGACCCACCTGTGCCACGAAGCCGGATGCCACCCTGGAGGGCTAGCCTCCAGGCTCGCTGTGCTTCTCCGGTGGCTGCAGAGAAACACAGATGCCGGCGGAAGGGGTGCTGGAGGAACAGGGGGAAGTTCACTGGCATTTCCAGGAGGGGGTCAGACTCTTCCTGTGTATGCTCTCCTGCAAGTGGGCAGAGGGGATTGTCTTCATTCATGTACTCACTCTACAATCATTCATTCACTAGAAGAAAACACCCATGACGGGCTTAGAAGAGCCACACGGTTGCGCAGTTCCTCGGTAAGGATGAGCCATGCCATCATTATTGCACTCTCCTTATTCTTGCTCAGTCCCAGGGGGAGGTAGGCCCACGATGGACATCAGCAGTCCATCCCAACATTGTTTCCCAGCCTCAGTATCCTCCTTAACCCAGAGGCCTGGGCAACCACCGCTAATCGAGCTGAGCTGGCATGTGATTTGAGCCCGGCTTGCCCCCGGGGTCTCAACCAGGTCCAGATTCAAACTCAGCCAAATCATTTGCTCGCTCTATGTGTAGGGCGCAGTTTCTCTGTCTGAAACTCGGGTCTCTTGCCTGTAAAATGGGCTTCAAAGTGATACCAATGAGATATTGAGAGGACTGTTGGAAGGACTGTTGGGGGCACTGTTGTGGGGGCAAAATGAGTGAATTTTTTTTTGGTTACTTAATTTGGAGTGTCCTAAATCTTCAGTGTTTGGTTCTGATTTCCAGGGTGATACATGGGACCACAGTAAGATGGAATAATCCAGAAGGTATAAATCCCTGGTCACCCCAGCCCTTCAACCTTAGCCCACCCACCAGTGCCCATCTCCCCACATGCTCACTGACACCAGGTTTTACTGTTTTACCTTTGCTATTTGGATTCTTGTCCAATGTTCTAAGTCTCCTTCTCCCTCTGATGAGAGTGGTTATTTTGCTTGCTAGAGCTGGGGTGTTCAGCCAAAGACAATGCTGCCCCAAGGGGACACCTGATAGTGTCTGGAGATATCTTTGTCATACCTCTCATGGGGGGGGGGTGGAATGCTACTGGCATCAAGTGGGTGGAGTCCAGGGATGCTGTTCAACATGGTGCAATGCACAGGGTGCCCTTCCCCCCGCCCCCGCAAAGAATGATTTGGCCCCAACTGTCAACAATTCTAAGTTAAAGAAATCTGTTCTTGAGGACCCAGGAAACTTACCTGAGGATACTGGGCAGAGAGTGTCCAACAGGTGGACATATTCACGCTGGGAAGTCAGGGCGGTATACCCTGTCAAGGTCGTGGAACCCAGAGGATGGCCCCCATTTTCATATTCCTATGAAAGGCATCCAGAGAACCAGCTTGGGACAGGTCTAAACTGTGCCTTCCATATCCCAACTGTGGGATCAGGAGAAGGCTTAGGGTTCACTAGGGAAGTCCTCCACACCCCCTCCCTCCCTCCCCGTAATCAAGCACCAGCACCCACTGTGTGCTAGGCTAGTCCCAAATATTGTATGAGGATTATCTCATTGACTCCTCACAGCCCCGTGTGGCCTAGACCACCATCATCCCATTTCACAGAGATGGAAACTGAGTCCCAGGGGCACAAGTGACTTGAATTCCCCAGCAGATGTGATGCATAAAGGACTCTCACAGTTTCAACCTCAGCTCTGCTGATGACCATGAGTAAATCCCTATTCCTGGCCTGGACCTCAGTTTACCTCCCCGGCTCAGCAAGAGATGGCCACCCCTCCCAGGCCAATCTCACAGGGACCCTCAATTCATAGCAGGTGACTGAAGAAAGGAAAGAGGACCACATTGGGAGCTGCTGAGGGGAGTGGGATAGTGAGGCTAGAATGGAAGGGACAAGAGCCACTTGCTTACCTCCCTGTGGCTGAACCACTCCAGGCGGCCGTCCCCACGCAGGACACAGAAGATCGGCTGCCACCGAGGCGGATGGCCCTCAAGCTGGGTCAGAGGCCCTCGGTGCTCACGGACTTGGGGAAGCTTCTGCAGAAGGAGGGACCAGTGGATGTCGGGGGCCCAGATCAGTGTCCCCACATCCAGATCACCTAGAAAACACCCTCCACCCATCCCAGGTACCACCAAGTACAGGACTTGGGCACTGATGTGATTGCACTGCTCTTCTTTCTCACGTGCAAAGACCATGCACTTGTTTGGGACACTTCCAGATACAAACTGACTTCATTCCCTCCCACAGCCCTGGGAGGCAGATGCTTTGTCATCCCCTCATCACTCGGAAGCAGCCCACACCCCACTTGAGCCTCGGATGAGACCCCAGCCCCTGGCCAACATCTTTTTTTTTTTTTAATTTTATTTATTTATTTATTTATTTATTTGACGGCGGGGGGGAGAGATCACAAGTAGGCAGAGAGGCAGGCAGGGGTGGGGGAAGCAGGCTCCCCGCTGAGCAGAGAGCCCTACGCGGGCCTTGATCCTAGGACCCTGAGATCATGACCTGAGCTGAAGGCAGAGGCTTGACCCACTGAGCCACCCAGGCGCCCCCCACCGGCCAACATCTTGATTGTGAGAGACCTTAAAAGAAAGAATTCAGGAGGCTGTATCTAGATTCCTGACCCACAGCAACTGTAAGATAATACACGTGGGTTGTTTCCAGCCGCTCACAGTGTGACATGTTGTTACGTGGCATTAGCTAACTAATACAAGAGGGATTGCTGGGTCACGGAACAGGTGTAGTTTGCCTTCATGTGAAACAGCAAGTCCTCTGTCCACAGACCCCTCCCTTGGGCAGGGTGGGACATCACTTTGTTTTATCTTTGTTGCTCTTCTCACTACCTGGCCACCTGAATTGTGTGCGTTTTGTTTCATCACTGGGTCCCAGAGCAACGCCCAGTGCACAGATGGTGCTCAATAAATATTCAATGAATAAATTAACTGTATTTGTGGTATTTTCATTCTTTGATGGGGTGGTAGAAACTCAGGTGTTTGTTGAATGGTTCTCCAAACTTTCTCTGAGGTCTGAGATTTTTTCATAATAATATCATTAAAACATTTTATAGAGGGGTGCCTGGTTGGCTCAGCCTGTTAGGCGTCTGCCTTTGGCTCAGATCATGATCCCAGGGTCCTGGGATCGAGCCCGCATCAGGCTCTCTGCTCAGCAGGGAGCCTGCTTCTTCCCACTTGTTCTCTCTCTCTCTCTCTCCCTCCCCCTCTCTCGCCATCTCCACCTCTCTCTCTCAAATAAACAAAGAAAAAATTTAAAAACTTTAAGAAAAATAAAATCCTTAAAAAATTGTTATAGAAATGATGTATAAAATAAGTATATTATACAATGTTCAAACTGAAGCAAGGGGAAATCCCCCTACACTGTTTGAACCCCAGTGTCAATGGTTCCCTAGGCCCAGTGGCCAGAACCTACAGGTGGCAAGAGGTACAGGTAGGGATGACATCCTGTGATGCCCCAAGCAGGACAGGGAGAGCCCCAGGTGAAAGAAGACTCTGTGTCCACAGGGCTGGGGAGCCTCCAGCCGAGGGCGGGTGCGACTGGGTAAAAGGCATCTGAGAAAGATGGGAAAACTCGGAGCCCTTGATTAGGGCAGGGACCCAATAACTAGCATGGACTCCAGGTTCAAATCACGCCTTGCCCCTTCTTGACAGGGCGACCTCAGGTAGGTCACCTCACCTCTCTGTGCCTCATCCTCAGTTTCTTCTCTGGTCAAAGACATTTCACAGGCTGGCAAGGACTGGGGGAGAGGTACAGGGCATGTGGAGCCATTCGTTGGCTCAGGAGACATCTGGAGCTGGACTGGGCAGCTCCACAGTCTTTTTTTTTAGATTTATTTTATTTGACAGAGAGATCAACACAAGTAGGCAGAGAGGCAGGCAGAGAGAGAGGCGGAAGCAGGCTCCCTGCTGAGCAGAGAGCCCAATGCAGAGCTCGATCCCAGGACCCTGAGATCATGACCTGAGCCGAAGGCAGAGGCTCAACCCACTGAGCCACCCAGGCACCCCTCCACAGTCTTAAGTTCCATCAGCAAACTCTTCTTGACCTCCTCCTATGCGCAGTCATCACGTGGGCACAAGGGATATGGCCCCCACCCTCACAGGGCAGACCCAAGGCTTCCCTGGAAAAGCAGCGGGATGGGGATCCCAGAGGAAGCACCCAACCCAGGAAGGGGCTGGGTGGTGATCAAGGAAGGCTTCTTGGAAGAAGCATGGCTGGAGCATGAGGAACACCAGGAAGAGTGCCCTGGGCAGAGGGTACCACGTGTACAAAGGCTTGAGGGTCCAACGGGAGGGCTTCACGCCCCATAGACAAGGCAAGCCTTTTCCACCTTGAGAGCTTTTGCATGGACTGTGCTACCTGCCTTGAATTCCCTTCCCACTCTGGCTTCCAGATCTGGTTCCTTCTCATCCTTTACATCTCAGCTCAGAGAAGCCCTCCCTGCACCCCAACTCCCCGCCCTTCAACACTGCCTTTCATCTTGTCTTCAGAGCACCTATCAGAAGTCCTCCGGTACCATGACATGCTAACTTGTTTGCTCACTTCTCCCCGGCTCGGACTGTGAGCCTGGGGGTGGAGGGGGCAGTGCAAAGCAGGATCCTTCCTCCACCAATGCTGTGTGCCACCCCCCATATATCTAGCCCAGGGCATGGTCTGCTGTAGGTGCCCAGTGAATATTTGTTCAAAGAATGAGTTTTTAAGTCTCCCTAGGTCTTGGTGTCTCCTATAGGGTAAAGGTGGAAGGAAGGAGGGCCCGCAACTGAACCAAAGCCCCCCCCCAACTCCCATCTCCCTCCCTTAGCAACCCCTCCCTTTGCGGCACCCACTTTACTGCGCATCAGCTGACATCCGGCTGGCTCCCTGGGCCCCAGCTCGTGGGAGATCTGTCGCAGGACAGAGGCTGCCAGCTGCTCCCGGTAACAGGGCAGGAAGTTCCTCAGCAGGGTGTCCACCTGGCCTGCAGCGACAAGAGGGCAGAACAGGCAGAGAGGCCACTGGTGAGCTCCTGCCCTTTGCCCCAAAGCTGCCCAACAAGATGTGCTCCAGATTCCACTCACCATCCATAGACTGCTTGTAGCCACGTGGGGGTCAGGGGCGGGGGAAATGAGCGACTCAGGCTTAATTTATAACTGATGTACAATAAACTTTAATTACATAAAGCATACAATCTGATGAAATTTGACACCTTTACACACTCTAGAAACCATCACCACTATCAAGATAATGAATAGATCCATTCCACCCCAGTTTCCTCTGGCCCTTTCCCTGGGGAAAGTTTCTGAATATTTTAAAAGCCTCACCCCAGCACCAGGGATCTTTCTGTATCTTGATCTAGGAAGTGATCGAACAAGTGTTAAAGTCCTTTAAGCTCTTCCCCTAAGATGTGTGCACTTGGCTGTATGTAAAACAAATCCATATCTGCTGCCTGGAATGTGGACCTAATGGCTGGAGCTTCAGCAGTTATTATGTGCTATGAGATGGCCTTAGGCACAGAAGCCATGAGTGGTAGAACCATGATGTGGAAGGAGTTCAGGAGTCTGACTTATATGAGGCTGCCTGCCACTGTACTTTTCTATAGGTGAGAGAAGTAAATCTTTATCTTGTTTAAGCCACTATAGGAAAAAAAAAACAAAAAAAACCAACATAGCAAAGAGTAACTTACTGAATTCTTACAATGGTTCCATGAGATAGACATTGTTGCTATCCCTGCTTTACAAATAAGAGAATGAGACCTAGAGAGATGAAGTCATTCACCCAAGGTCACACAGTGAGTGAGGGCAGGGCTATGGTGTGAACTTACATGGTCTGAGTCCTTGCAAGACACACCACATGCCTGTGCACATGCTGTTCCCCCTACCTGGGATGCTCTTCCCACATATCCTACCAATGAACTCCATCACAACCCTCCAGGCCTGGCTTGACCCTCAGCTCCTCAGTGGGCAGTTACCTACCCCTTCTTGCCCCCCAACTTGGAGAACCTATGGGTTTTCCCACAATGCTTATCAGTCAACTGCCATTCTTGTAATTGTAACTTGATCTTCTTTCCTGGTCTAGGTCATGAACCCAGGAGGGGGGAAACCATTCTTAACCCCACTGTGTCCTCACCACCCAGCACACTGTAGGTGCTCAAGCATGTAAAGGCACCAGCCACTCTTAGTCTTGAATTGGAATCTGAGCCTGTTTCCCCCTGCTGGTCCCTGTCCACCTAGTAAAACCATCCCAGGAGATCTGGCTGAACCACCTCTCACCTGGTCCCTCATCCTCATCCTGAACCCATGCCCTGAATAGGGTTACCAGATTTACCAAATAAAAATATAGGTCATTGGGGTGTCTGGGTGGCTCAGTGGGTTAAGCCTCTGCCTTCAGCTCAGGTCATGATCTCGGGGTCCTGGGATCGAGCCCCACATCGGGATCCTTGCTCCGCGTGGACCCTGCTTCCCCCAGCCCTGCCTGCCTCTCTGCCTACTTGTGATCTCTGTCAAATAAATAAATAAAATCTTTAAAAAATATATAAGTCATCAATTAAATATGAATTCTGGATAAATTAGGTATCATTCTTTAGCATAAGTATGCTCCCATGCAAAATGTGGGACATACTTATACAAAACAAAAATATTCATCCCATATCTGCAATTTACATTAGTAGGGGCATCTTACTGTGTGTCTGACAACCTTAGCCCTGACCCCCGCCCAGCCCACTCCCACCCTACCCCATGCCGGCTCACCCCTCAAGTGCTGTTGCTGCCGCTTGTCCAGGGGGCTCGAGGGCCGCCCACCCATCCTGCTGCCGTTTCTAGGGTCTCCCTCGGGAACAAAGCAGACACTCCCTCCCCTCCCACAAGCCCCAGGTTTCTGGGTTCAGGGGTACCCCGGGAGCAGGGCAGCCAGTGAGGGGCTTGGATGCCGCTGAGACCAGCTCCCTGGGAAGCCAGAGCATGGCCACTGTGTGAAATGTGTCGGGGGTGGGAGGGAATCCCCGCCCTACCCCTGCCCCGCCCCACCCTGCACCTGCGTCCTCCTGGTTCCCCTGGGGCCAAGGCCTTCAGAACTGCTGGTTTCTGCAGGGGCTGCTGGGGCAGCCCCAGGGGTGGGCTGGGGGTACGGAAGCCTAGAATCCTAGCTTTGGAGGAGGGATGTAGGGCCCACACCAGGAAGAACAAACAGCAGTTGTCAGGTGTGTGGGGCAGGGAAGGAGGGTGGGCAGGGACAGGGTGTCTAAATCCTGGTGCCCACTTCCATTGTGCCTCCCCCCAGTGGGTGATGCTGGGTTCTGAGAGGACCCAGCACTGACTCAGCAGTCCCCAGCAACCCCAGACTGGGGAGGCAGAGCTGGATAGACACCCCCAGTTCCTGGGATCTGTGCTGGGGCCAGGGAAGAGGGTGGGCGGCTGTTGGTGTACCATGGACTGGTACAATGCGTCCCTTGCGTTCCTGTCTTGTCAGCCTGTCCTCCATCAATGCACATAGCACTGGACTGGGTCAGGCTAGTTGGACCTCCTACCCCTTCACCTGTTTTTCCAGCACCTGGCAGAGAGCAGCCCTGGCGAAGGGACGGAGGGAAGGAGCAGAATCTGTGCTCCAAGCTGAAAATAGGATCAAATGGGAACCTCACAGGCTTTCAAATGAGGGGAGTGTTGAGTTCCAGTGGCCGGAAGGTGGATGTGATGGCTGGAGCATATGCAGTCCACCTTGGACCACGAGGTGAACCCCACATAGTGACAGTGGCACAATTATGATTTAGGAGCAGGGGGTCCCTGAAGAGTTCATGACATTGCTCCAACCCTGGGTGGCCTCCCTCCAGAGAAAGAGCTAACCCTCCATTTTGCTTAAACCACCAGAAACATCTGACTGTAATCCTCACCCATGCCCCAGGATTCATTTCTCCTTTCAACAAACATCACTCCTTGCCAGCCCGAGTGTCATCCTTGAACTGTGTGCCAGGGATGCAGAAGTGGGCAACACAGACCATGGCTCCAGCCCCCATGAACCGTCAGTTGGCATACCAAGAAGTGTCAGATAACGACAAAGTAAGGATAAAAAATGGAGCTGGAAGAGGTAGAAAGTACTAGAGGTGGAGCAGGATCGGGGAGATGTTGCATGGTGACCTAAAGCGAGTGAGGGCCCACACTGTACACAAAGCTGGGGAAAAGAATACTGGGTAGTGGGCAGAGCACACACAAAGGCCCTGAGGTGGGAATGTGTTTGGCAGGTTCCAGTAGAACACAAGGTGGGAAGGTGAGTGAGGGGCAGGGAGAGCTGCGGCTACAGGGAGAGGAGTGGAGAGGTGACGTGCCCCAAAGGACCCCCATGTGTGGTCCCCATGCCTCTCATCACATCCCTCTGCTTCTTGGCACCCCCCCATCCTGGCTACTGCCTGAAACACTGGGGGCACAGCCACCTGCTGTTGCCCAAGCCCATGGCTGGGCTGCTTTCTCCGCTTTTCTTCATGTTTCCGCCCCGGGCCCTGTCCCACTTCCTCACTCACACATCTGAGTGACCAACCCAGACAAGATGTTGAAGGAAACTTCACTTTCTGTGGTTTTGGCTTCAGGGTTTCAACCCCCACGGCCTGATCAGGTGCCTCTGTGGGATGTGCCTAGCCGCCAAACCTGGCAAAGCTCCACATGGCTGAGGGCTCCCATGCACCCACCAGCCTCCCCCACAAGGCTGATGGGTGGGCCATATGCACAGTCAGGCTCTGGGAAAATGCTACAGCCCCAGTACACCACAGACTGAGGGGTCTTGGCCCATTCAACATTCAAGGCTCTGACAAGGCCTGCAGCAGAGCGGGACAGAGGCTGCCACTCCCCTGTGTGCAGGGAGGGCCCAGTTAAGTGTGTAGTGAGCTGAACGGTGTACACCAAAAGGATATGTCCCCAGGCTACTTTCAAAACAAAATAAAACAAAACACACATTGGTGAGGCGGTGAAGAAGCCTTGGGCACCAGCGGCAGGAACAGAAAATGGTATAGCTGCTGTGCAAAAGGGTACAGAGGGTCCTCAAAATTTAAACATAGAATCACCATATGAATCACCCTTTCCACTTCTAGGAATATCCCCAGAAGAACTGAGAGCAGGGTCTTGAGATGTCTGTAGTAGCTCTGTCACAATGAGCAAAGTGTGGGAGCTGCCCAAGCGGCGGCTGGTGGATGGACAGGAAACTACATGGCGTATGTGCACGCTGGAATGTTCTTCTGCCATAAGGAGGAAGGAGGTTCTGACCTAGGCTCCAACACGGATGAACCTTGAGGACGTGAAGACACCAGCCATGGGAGCACAAATAACGTGTAATTCCACATATGGGGGGGTGCCCGGAGTGGTCAGAAAGTTGAATTGTGGGTGCCAGGGGCTGGGGGAGGGGAGAATGGGGAGCTGTTTAATAGGTGTAGTTTCAGATTCCCAAGAGTTCTGGGGATGGATGACGGTGAAGGCAGAGAGAATATTTAATGCCGCAAACGGGACGCTTAAAAATGGTTAAGATGGTAAATTTTGTTACTTTTTAAACACACACACATCTACACACATACGACATGTCCCCTGGAACCTCCAAGTGTGATCTTATTTGCAGCTGTAATTCTTAAGGATCTTGAGAAGAGTTCACCCTGGATTTAGGGCTGTCCAATGTCCACTTGCAGGTGTCCTTACTAGAAAGGGAGAGGACACAGAGACACAGGGGAGGACATGTGACAAGAGCGGAGTAGACCGGAGCGATGAGCCTACAAGCCAAGGATGGCTGAGGGCTGCCAGCAGCCACCAAACACCAGAAGAATGGCATAGGACAGACTCTCCTTCAGAGCCTCCAGAAGGATCCAACTCTGTGGACGCTTCGATTTCAGACTTCTGACCCTCCCCAGCCCCGAACTGAGCGACCATACATTTTGTGGTCCTTTGCTCCGGCAACCCTAGGAAACTCACCCAGGGTACCCCATCCCTGCCCTCCCCTTGCTGGGACAAGGACTTTGGATCACACACTCAGCTGGGGCATCCCTGCTCCCACCACCCACCAAGGACCACGAGAGAGTGGAGACTTCAAGCAAATGCTCCCTTTAATCTCTGGTCCCCCAGAGCCCTGGCCGGTGGGCTGAGCGCCCCCAGAGCAGGGCTGGCGGCCAGACCCTGGGGCCTTCCTGCGGCACCAGGCGGCTTTTTGAAAATGAAGCCTGGAGTGGTGGTGGCAGCGGACCCCAGCCCAGGAAGGTCCTGGCCCACAAGGGCCATTTGTGGTTCCCGCCGCGGAGTCCCTCGGGGCCAGCTACAACGTGGAATGCTTCTCAAAGGGCACCGTCAGGAGTCCAGCCGCTGCCTCGTCCAGGAACCAGCAAAGTTTCCCGGTGTGGGGCTGCACCAACGCAGCGGGGAGCAGGTTCTCCTCCTTGTCCTCCAAAATGCGCTGCATAGAAAGGGCAGGAGCATGAGGCACCCCCCAGCACCCACATAGCCCCTCAGAGCTCCCAGTTCCCCGCATGGACAAGACTGTCCTACTCTCAAGAGGTGATGTTGCCCTTCCAGCTGTCTTAGCCTCAGTCGGTCCCTGCCTTTTCTATCATCCGTGACTGCAGGACACGGGGGTTGGCACACCTGCCCCGCACAGACCGGGGTCACACTTGCATTCTGGGGATCACACCCCATCTCTGTCACGAGTGCGCAGCTCTGCTCTCACGTGGCAAAAGCAGCAGCAGGTGACACATGAACAAACAGGCACAGCCTGTTCCCACGAAGCTTTATTCACGGACGCTGCAATCCAGATTCCATGGTATTTTCATGGGTCAGAGAATATTCTGCTTTTGCTTTCTTTTCCCATCCGCTTTAAAATCCTTCTTAGGGGCACCTGGGTGGCTCAGTGGGTTAAGCGTCTGCCTTTAGCTTAGGTCATGATCCTAGGGTCCTGGGATGAGCCCCACATCAGGCTCTCTGCTCAGCGGGAAGCCTGCTTCCCCTTCTCTCTCTCTGCCTGCCTCTCTGCCTACGTGTGATCTCTGTCTGTCAAATAAATAAATAAAATCTCTAAAAAAGAAATCCTTCTTAGCTGGCGGGATGTGGGCCCATGGGCTGTGGCATGCTGATCCCCCCATGTGACCTCGCAATTAGTGGAAATCATAAATGCTGCTTTCTGATAGCTGGGCCTGCCCCACTCACTCTGCGAGGTCACCTCTATTCCCAGCCCCATTTTATAGGTGGGGAAGCTGAGGCTTGGGGGGCCTCAGGTGAATGTACTCTGAGCTAAAACTGCCTGGACTGACCCTCAGGAGGTCCACAGGGAGGAGCCCTCCCAACCCACCCTACAGAAGGAAAAGTTGAGGCTTGGGGTGGGGGTGTGAAGTAGCTGCCCAAGGACATGCTGGGCATCATGGGCAGGGATCCTGGTCTGCTGGATTCTTTATAGTCTGCACCCTTAACCCCAACACCAAGCCAATCCATGAGGACATCTGGGCTCAACTGTTTGGGAGGATGAATTGTTATTTGTTAATTTTTAAAAAATATTTCCAGTTTCTTCCATAGTTGGTCTTTTCAACGATGGCAATTACAGTATATTTTTTATTATTTAGTTTACTTTTAATAGCTTATGTATTCTATATTTCCCTAAAATATTATGTTTAACTATCTCTCTTTTTTTCTTATTCCTCCTTTTTCACTTATTCCTCCTACATAATTTTCCTCCCTGATTAGTTTTGCCAAGAGTTTATCTTTGGGATCTATTACCACTAAGCTTTTAAGAATACTAATCAATTCATTAATTTCTTTTTTTTTTAAGATTTTTTTTTTCTTTTTTAGAGAGAGAGAGAGACCATGAGGAGGGTTGGGGGAGAAGCAAAGGGACAGTGAGAGAGACGCCAAAGAGGGCACAGCCAGGTGTGGGGCTCAATCTCATGACCATGCAATCACCACCCCAGCTGAAACCAAGAGTCAGATGCTTAACCCAGAGTCACCCTCCCCTTAACCAATTCATTAATTTCTGATTATAATGTCATGTATTCCTTCCACCGACTTTTTCTAGACTTATGTTATTGTTCATTTTAAGTCTAAAGTGGTCAATTTGTTTAACAATTTTTTTAAGATTTTTTTTTTAGCGACTGAGCCACCCAGGCGCCCAAGATTTTATTTTTAAGTAACCTCTACATCCAATGTGCTTTGAACTTACACCTCCAAGCTCAAGACTCACATGCTCTACCGACTGAGCCAGCCAGGCACCCCTACTTAATACTTTTTAAAACTGCCTTTTCAAAGCTATGAATTTGCCCCTGAATGCAGCTTTGGCCTCACCTCATCAATATGATTTAATAATTGTTTATTCCTAACTAGCCTATAATTATACCTTCCACCTCCCCTTCAGCTCAAGAATTATTCAAGTACCTTGGCACCTGGTGCTTTCAGCACTATGATATCTGGAGCCATATTCCATCCCTGGGCCCCCACACTTTTGATCTCCTTGGGAATAGGGCCCTTGGCTATTACCTTCAGGACAGCTGCCTTGCCTTCTCCAGTAGCCACAAAGATGACGGTTCGGGCCGCGTTCAGCACAGGAAGTGTGAGGGTCACACGCTGTGGTGGTGGCTTTGGGGAGTCACTAATGGGGGCTACAATCTTCTCCCGCTCCTGGGGGAGGAGGGCCGGGATGGAGACAGAAGGACAAGGTCACTTCAGCTTCAAGAGCACTCACACACACCTGGCATGGTCTGTTGGATCATTCCATCCCCTCCTACTGATCCTGTAGTACTTGATTTAAACCCTCATTTTAAGATGGGTGAACTGAGGCTCAAAAGGGTTAAGCCAAGCCAACTGGCAGATGCTAACTAAACCCCGCTGTGGGTACCTCCTGGCCCCCAAAAGTGGCCCTCCCTCTGGAAGCCCCAGTCAGCAGAGGCCCATGTGGGCACACTCACCTGCAGGAGGGGGTGGTCTGGGAAGAGCGAGCAGGTGTGGCCATCAGGACCTACCCCAAGAATTAGCAGATCAAACACTGGAATGGAGTCCCCTTGGAAGGCCTAGATGGGGGAGAAGACAGTCCTGCGAGGTTGTGGGGGGTACTCGAAGGCCACAAAGAGACAGTGATCAGAAAAAGAATCCCAAGTGGTTGTAACAGGGAGCAACACTCAGCCTCACCTGCATGAAAGGGTCTCTACGAGGTTCCACGTTTCATCCATTTGACTGGCCAAGTGTCTGGGGACACAACTGTCCCCCAGATGTGAAAGCCCAAGCCCACTCCCAGAGGGTCAGAAGCTGGGCCACCCTGAGAGACCCAAAGGTGGGGCTGTGGCCTCTCAGAAGAGGGAACCTCCTGGCATCTGTCCAGGGTAGGGCAGGATTTGCCAACCACCCTTGGTGGCAGTTTTTGCTGGTGACAATCATGCAGCGCCACCTGCTGGGCTACTCCCCCACCACCTCCCTGGGTGCCAAGTAGGTCTCCCTGGGGCCAAGTAGGGGGTGGGGGGCATGGGACGACCAGAAGGTCAACCACAACTCACCTGTCTCAGCTTCTTGGCATAGTCTTCCGCCGCCTCCTCCACAGGCAGCTGGGGGTTAATGGTGATCACCTGGCTTTCAGGAATGGGCAGCCTGGAGAGCAAGTGGGTCTGCAGCAGACAGAGGGAAAAAGTCACCCAACAGCAACACGCAGCTCCCAGAGGCACAAGGTTTGCATGGGTGACTGAATGGCCCCTGGGACAGACCCGTCATCACACCCACCTTCTGTGTGTGCTGAGATCCCGGCGGTACTCCGCCAGGAGTCTTTCAAATCCAGCCTGATTGGGGGCCTCTGGCCCCAGCCAGCACCTGTGTGGCTGTACCACAGTCCTGTTTCAAAGCCCCCAGAGTCCCTTGCACCTCAGGATAAAACCCAGCCCCTCTCTGCCCTGCACAAGGCTTTGCAGACCCTGCAACCCCCACCCACACATAAGCCACTGCCCTTGCCTGGGAGACTCCTATGCGTCCTTCAGAGCACCTCCTCTGAGCACCCACCCCTGCCTGTGCCTCCCCTACACCGCATGTGACAATGGTAAGCACTGACTTCTCTTCCGGCTGCCACTACAGGGTGTCCCTGGCCAGCATATAGCACGTGCCCCGGCCTCGAACAGGTGGATTTAATTTCTTTGGAAGCACCTGGAGTCAGGCCCCCTGCAAGGTGGAGGGCTCTAGCCTTTTCCCTCATCTCCCCAGATTTGATCTGCTCTGGGAGGGACACTGGTGACCCCCACCTTGGTGCCTCCCTTCACACAGGATCTTGGAATCCTGTGCCAGGAAGGCAATGCCAAGCTGAGCCACAGTGGAAAAGCAGGAAGCCACAAAAAATATTGCATGAGAAGGGGCAAGGGACAGGGCCAGGGACATGGAGTATACATACCAGACCACACAGGGCAGCCTGCCCTGAACACTGGCCCGAGGAGTAAGAGCTCTCTCTGTATTAAGGGTAATGGGGAGCCAAGGAAGGTCTGTGAGCCAAGGAGGGCCAGGGTCAGATCTGTTGTTGGCAAGACCTCTCCGCTTTGTCCAAGGTTCCCATCGATACACACCCTTAGGGATTACACTGAGCAAAGCCAGCGCAGGGTATCAGCACCCTCCTTCTGTCACATGAGCCTCTCCTTAGCTGCCCTTCCCCACCAGGCTCAGAGCCATTCCTTCCTCCTCCTCCTCTGCCTGGGCTCCTGCCAGGGAGCCAAGGGCTGCAGTGTCAGTCAGGCAGGTTCCCGGAAGTGGAACTGCTGGTTGAGCGGACTGTTTCTCTCTTAACATTCTGTGGGCATTGAGAAACCATTCCTAAGAAGGAGGCAGCCCCAGCTAATCCTCCCAGCCCAGAGGAAGCCCTGGCCTCAGCAGCAGCAGACCCACAGAGCACACAGGGTAAGCAGAAGAACACTCCTGCTGACAGAGTCCCAAGGTATACCGGATCCGTCCTTGAGGACAGAAGCAATCCTGTGCTCCTATACTGGGTTGACTCGTGGCCCCCAAGATTCGTGTCCACCCAGAACCTCAGAATGAGACCTTATTCGGAAGGGGGTCTTTGCATATGTCATTAGTTGACTTCAAGTAGAGTAGTGTGGGCCCTGAATCCAATGACTGGTCTCCGTGAAGAGGCAGATGCAGAGACTGGAGGCCAAGGAACACCAGGAGCCCCCAGAGGCTGGAAGAGACCAAGGATCTTCCCCTTGAGCCTCCAGAGGGAGTGTGGCCTTGCCAACACCTGGATTTTAGGCTCTGACCTCCAGAACTAAGAAAATAAGTTCTTGTTTTAAGCCACCCAAGTTGTGGTCCTTCGTTAGGACAGCGCCAGGGAATTCATGGGACTCCCCTCACAGGGAAACTGGCAGAAGGAGCAAATCTTTGCCCCACACTTGTTCCCATGGCATCGCATTTGTCTTTGCCATACCCTCTGCCCCAGCTCTGCCCCTGGCCAGGTCCTCACACCTCCAGGCCTCAGCTCAAACATCCTGGGCACTTTCTCTCTCACGCTATTATCTTTGGTCCACACTGCATTATGTGAATGCTCTGAGTGGACTTCCCTTATTTATTGCCCTGTGAGCCGGTGCCTGATTCCCCACTATGAGCTATGAGTCCCATGAGGGAACTGTCCAGCACCCCACTGTGTCCCCAGCGCTGGATACAGGGACAATGGACAACCCTGCAACATTTTTTTTCTACTGTTTTGTTAGGATTTTGTTACTTGACGAAGTACAGTTCAAAAAAAAAAAAGTAAAAGTTCTTCAAATTCATGCAAAGTAAAAAGAAAGAAATGCAAGCTCAATTTTTAATGAAGCTTTTGAGGAAGACACACTGGGAGGCCCCTGCCCTTGAGATGCGTCCCTGGGGGGGTCCGTTCAAACCCTAGCTCCCCTGCAGGTCAGCAGGAGACCCCGGCACACAAGCTCTCCTCTTCCGGCCCCAGTTTCTCCATCTATGAAATGGAGGAAATGACAGCCTCGACCTCATAGGTTATTGTGAAATTACATGAGATGATGTGGAGAAAATGCTTGATAATCAGTAGACCTTCCTTTTTATGACAAAACAAAACAACAACAACAGAAACCAGGAAATCGTCAGCTCAAGCTTCTACGCAAAGAGAAGGCAACACAACCAGGACCTAAGTGACCTGTAGCTTCTTCTGACCAAGCCCGCCCCTTCCACACCTCCCTGGGCGTGACTTAGCAGATGCAGCTGGAGGACCCCAGCGCAGACCACGCCTCCTCCAAGCCTCAGTTTCCCTAATTGTGTAAGACCTGAGGCCGCAAGTTAGTTAACCAGCCTGGGAGGTCATCAGCACCGAGAGCAGCGTGTAGATCATCCTGAAGGCGTCCAGGTTGGAGATGAGAAAACTGAGACCCAGGCTCCACACCAGATAACTCCTGCCTGGCCCTTCCCTAACTCTGCCCTTGCAAGCTACCGGGCTGGGGCGCCAGAACTTCTCTGGGTCCCTGGAATGGGCCACTGTTTCACCTCCACGCCCTCGCCCGGACTGTGTTCCCTCTACCTGGCCACCGGACAAAGCATAATGAGACTTCAAGGTCCCTACCGGCCCACTCGGGTGGCAGTGGACGTGGGAGTTCAGGGCACCCAGCAGGCCATTCCCAGATAGTGGCAGAAGGCAGATTGTGACCCTATGCGACCCCCGTGGCGGGGTCAGGAGGTGGGCGCGGCCTTCTTCATTTGACCCCCGGCGGTCCCCGTAGTCGGGTGCGGGCGGTGGGCGCGGCCCTCTCGGCGTGACCCCCGGCGGCCCCCGTAGCTCTCACCCGGTAGAGACCGTACGTGCTCTCGGCGTGCTCGAAGGGCACGAGGCGCTCGTCGCAGAAGCCCACGGTCCAGCGCGCGAGGCTGGCGGGGCCGGCGGGGGCGGCGGCGGCGGGCAGCTCACGGGCCAGCATGGAGACGAGGCTGCCGCCCGACAGGCCGAGCGCGAAGCGGGCGCGAGCTCCCGCCAGGCAGCACGCTGCCCGTTGCGCCACCAGTTGCGCTAGCGACGCGCCTAGCTCCTGTGGGCTCGAGAAGACCGAGATGAGGTCCGGGGCCGACGCGGCCATGGCGACGGCGGCGGCGGCGGGGAGGCGGAAGCGCTCCGAGAATCCACCAGTGCGCCTGCGCGAAGGCCGGCCCTGCCGCACGGCTGTCAGTACCTACGGGCGGCCGCCTATGGCACATGCGCAGTCCCACGAGTGAAGTCGCGGCAGGGCCCTGCGGTGCATCCGAAGGGACTCATTGATTCTTTGCACGCTGTTCCTGAGCTCTTCCCTGGGCTGGAGCAGGCAGAACTAGTGGGGTTGTTCTCAAGCCTCGTGGTGTCAGGGTGGGGCCGAAGAGAGGACCCTAGAGCTGGGGTCCCTAAGAAGGGATTGCGAGGTGGGATGGAGGGAGAAGATAGGAGATTTCCTGGAGGAAGGCACCTTTTGGTGGACTTGGAAGTTCCTGAACCTGATAATATTTATCTTGTTGCTCTTTTTGGTCTCCCTCTTTAATTAAAATATAAGCTACAGGAGGACAGGGTTTGTTTTGTTCTCTGATGCTTGGAAAGCTCCCTGAATCATGCCTGGCACAGAGTTGGACCTGAAAAGATACTCGTTGAATTGCTTCTGCCAATGCTCCCTGGGGATCTCTGTGTCTGAGGACCCAGAGAGGCCTCCACCCTTGCTCTTGCCTGGAGAGGCTCCCAGAATGGGGCAAATGTGTAATGGCTGATGAGAAGGGGTATTCCAGGGAATAGCATGGGTAGAGAAGTCTGGAAAGAAGAGAAGGCCTGGTGGGCCTGGGGAGCTGGGCCACTTATGGGGGTGGAGGGATAATTCAGTAAGTGCAAGGAGACTTGCATAGGTAGTACATCTTTAAAATCAGTAGCAAAATGGGGCACCTGGGTGGCTCAGTGGGTTAAAGCCTCTGCCTTCGGCTTAGGTCATTGTTGGGTCGGCAGGCTCCGAGAGTGCAGGAGGAGCAATGGAAATGACCGCCGCCCGGTCCCGCCATCTACCAGCCTACCCCCCCAACCCTTGACTCTCCCTCCAAAAGGATGTGTGCCCAGGTCACATCTCCATAGGTAACCCGATACCTAAGCAGGAGACAGATAAAAGACCCCCGCCAACTCCCTCCCAGTGCGACTTCCGCCACTCTGCTTTCCAGAGTCACGGAACCTCGCCCGAGGGTGCCCACCTCCTCCCGGCGCAACTTTCCTGGCTCCCCTTCTCCTGAGCCCTGAAACTTCGTGGGAGAGTGCCTTTAATAAATCTTGCCTTGCACCCACTTCGCCTGGTGTCGTGTTTATCTCGCCTGTAAAACCTTATATTTGGTGACGAAACCCGGGAGGAGATTGAGCCCCCACCCTGGTGAGGAGGCTCTCTCCTCTCCCTAGCCGGACCTAGAACTGCCTTTCCCAACGCCACTCCTGAAGCCCTGGTGAGTTTCCCCCGATTCCGCGCCTCCATCCAGAAAGCCCTGCCCTAATCGCGGCCGCGTCAGGGCGGACCCCACCGGTCACCAGGTGACCTCCGTGACTCCGAGAGGCTGGGAGACGTCCTAACCTCTAGGCAGTCGACACAGTTTTTCTGCAACCCAGTGGTGGATGAAGGGACGCCTTCCTCCAGCCCTCGGGTTGCCCGGCAACGAATCGTGGGGACCTCCCAATCCAAATTCAACTCTAAAACATCCCGGGGGTGTTTTAGGCCTGTTGGCCAATCTTAAAACCCTGGAACTGGACCAGGATCTGTGAAAATGACGTTACTGTACTGTCACTTGGCCACAATACCGGTTAGACAATCAGTCCCAATGGCCTCCGGAAGGCACGTTTAATTATCAGATTTTCATGGACCTAAATAACCTCAGCAGACACCAAGGCAGATGGGCCAAGGTCCCTTATGTCCAGGCTTTCTGGACTCTGCACTCTCGCCCCTCCCTCTGCTCTCACTGCTCCACTTCACAGATCCTCTTGGCCCCCTCCCCTCCCCCTACCCTGCCACCCACTGCTCCCAAAGACCCAGACCTCTCCTCCCTGTCTCCCCTCTCTGAACCCCCAGAGAGCTTCACCCACCCACCGACAAGAGGGCCCCTGGTTCCTCTTCCTCCTCCTCCTTACCGCGATCCCTTACCCCAAGGTCCCTTAAGTTCAGGATTTCTGAACCGGTCGCCCTCATCTACCAGGCGCCCTCGTCTACCCGGCGCCCTCCCCACTCCTATCCGAACTCCTGACAAAGTTATCTGCAGTAAACGTGAAACTTCAATCAAAGTTTACTGAAGGTCAAATAAGCTCGTGTTATTTGTTAAAATCTGTTAGCAAAGAAATGATTAAACTGATGGTTAATTGTCTGTCTCAAAGTTTTAATGGGTAATTGCTGAGATACCTTTCAAAGTCTTTGGTAACCTGAAAGCTGAAAGTTTTGCTTGGATGACAAATGGAATTAAATTTGTTGGACATTTAGGTCTTTTCCAAAGAGGATAAAATGCCAAGTCATTGATTACTGAACATAGGTTTGTGCTTTTGACTTCTTACAGCAAAGAAAATAAGAATATTTAAATCTGTTAGTAAGCTTGGTTTGTGCTTAACTGATTCATAAATTTGTGAAGGGAAATCATTCAGGAACCCAATGAAAACCCAGCCATGTTTCTTAACCGACTTACTGAGGCGCTGACTCAATACACTCGCCTAGACCTGGCCTCCCTGGCAGGGGCGACTGTTTTAGCTACTCACTTTATTTCTCAGTCAGCTGCCGACATTCGGAAAAAAATTAAAGAAAGCGGAGGAGGGCCCTCAAACTCCCATTTCTGATCTGGTGAAAATGGCATTTAAAGTCTTTTAACTCCCGAGAGGAGGCAGCAGAACTTCAGCGCCAAGCCAGACTCCAACAGAAGGTCCAACTGCAGACCCAAGCCCTGGTAGCAGCCCTGAGGCCGGCAGGTTCGGGGGGTCAACAGAAGGGAGCACCTAACCGTGTCCCTCTGGGGGCCTGTTTCAAGTGCGGAGCCAAGGGACACTGGGCCCGTCAATGCCCCAATCCAAAAGCGCCTACTAGGCCGTGCCCTCAATGCCGCATGATGGACCACTGGAACTCGGACTGCCCCAGCCTAGGGATATTCCCGGCGCCTCCACGTGGGGGAGACCCTGAGACGGTAAGTCCTGCCTTCCAACTTCTCGGATTGGAGGATGACTGATGGAGCCCAGACTCTAGACACCCCTCTCACCCATGCTGAGCCCAGGGTCATGCTCCAGGTAGCAGGTAAGTCCATTTCCTTTCTATTGGACACGGGACATTCTGTCCTGCCTTCCTACTCGGGTCCTACTCATCCCTCCCCAGTTGCAGTTATGGGAATTGATGGTACTTCCTCCACTCCAAAGGCCAGCCCACCCCTTAACTGCAGCCTGGATGGGTTCCCCTTCTCACACTCCTTCCTCATTATCCCTTCCTGCCCTGTTCCCCTACTAGGCAGGGACATCCTCCACAAACTTCAGGCCACCATTCGTCTCTCTCCCTCTCCCTCAACTTCTGCTCACCTTGTCCTTCCTCTACTTCCCTATGACTCGTCCTCTATCCCGGACTGTCTCCTCTCTGTAGGCCCGCAGGTATGGGACATTTCCAGACCTGTAGTAGCAACCCACAGGCGAGGACTTAAGCTCATCAGCGGCCGCCTCCTGCAGCAGGGTCTCCTTATCCCCTTTAACTCTCCAAACAACTAGATGTCACTGCCCAGGGATGGCAGCCCTGCCTCAGGGCCCTAGCGGTAGCCACTTCTCTGACAAAGGAGGCCCTCAAACTTACCTTAGGACAGCCCATCATGGTCTTCTCCCCCCATCGACTGATGGACTTAGTCAGCCACAAATCCTTGGCACAACTCATTCCTTCCCGTCTCCAACTCTACCACCTGCTGTTCATAGAAAACCCCCAGGTCACACTCTGTCTCCCCTCGCCTAAATCCTGCCACTCTCTTGTCGACACCTTCGTCTACCCCCACTCCTTCCCATTCCTGCTCTCAACTCCTGGAAGAACTCTCTCCCTCCCATCCAGGACTTTCAGACCGGCTGCTACCTGACCCCGATCACCCCCCGTTCATGGATGGGAGCTCCCTCATAGCTCCAGATGGACGGCCACACGTGGCCTATGCAGTGGTCACCCTGGGCGCTGTCATAGAAGCGGCCCCCCTTCCCATTGGGACTACTTCTCAAAAGGCAGAACTTGTGGCTCTCACCAGGGCCCTTCACTTATCTGAGGGACAATGGGTCACTATTTATACTGACTCCAAGTATGCTTTCCTTATTACTCACACTCACTCTGTCCTCTGGTGAGAAAAGGGATTTCTCACAACCAAGGGAACCTCCATAGTCAACGGGCCTCTTATTGCCAAACTCCTCGAGGCTCTCAATTACCCCGAGGTGGCTATTGTCCACTGCCATGGCCATAAGGCCTCCAAGGACCCCATATCTTTGGGGAACAACAAGGCCGACTCTATTGCCTGACACATGGCCTTAAACTCCTCTCCAGCCCCTCTCCTGTTTCTCAACACTCCTCACAGTCCCTCGTACACTGTTGAGGAGACTCGGGCCCTTAAAACATTAGGTGGCAGGTTGGATGACAAGGGATGGTATTTTGTCCAGGACAAAATTGCCCTCCCAAACAGCCTAATCCACACCCTCATTACTGACATCCACTAGTCTCTCCACATTGATCCAAAGGCCCTAGACCAATTTCTCCGACTTCTCTTTCACCACCCCCTCCCCCAAAAGACCATTAAGGAGGTTCACCAGGCCTGCAGAACCTGTTCTGTTGTCGTTGCCCAGGGCGGCCTCCAAAGACCAGGACCCACCCACCAGCTCTGCAGGCATCAGCCAGGCGAGGACTGGCAACTTGACTTCACTCACATGCCTCGACACAAAACCTTCAGATACCTACTAACTCTTGTGGACACCTTCACAGGCTGGATCGAGGCATTCCCCACCACTAGGGAAACAGCAGATGTGGTCTCCATCATTCTCATTGAGCACATCATCCCGAGGTTTGGACTCCCTCGAACCCTACAATCGGACAACGGACCGGCCTTCATCTCCAGCATCACACAACAGATCTCCGAGAGCCTCAACATCACCTGGAAACTCCATA
The DNA here is from genome assembly GCF_002288905.1 of Enhydra lutris kenyoni. Classification (NCBI taxonomy): domain Eukaryota; kingdom Metazoa; phylum Chordata; class Mammalia; order Carnivora; family Mustelidae; genus Enhydra; species Enhydra lutris. The sequence goes on along the minus strand of NW_019154094.1, from coordinate 2,194,540 downwards.
TCCCCTATCACCCCCAATCCTCGGGTAAGGTGGAGAGGGCCAACGGACTCCTCAAGGAACAACTCACCAAACTCACTCTTGAAACCCGCCTCTCTTGGCCAACCCTTCTCCCACTAGCACTCACCCGCCTTAAGGCCTCCCCTCAGACCCGTCAGGACTCAGCCCCTTTGAGCTCCTATACAGCAGGCCCTTCCTACTTAATCACAACCTTCCTGCCTATCCACAACTCCTCCTATCCTATCTCCCCTATCTGACCCTCTTACGAGCCCTCCTAAGGGCTCATGCAGATTCAACCATCCCCACCCCTGACAGCCCAGGTGGAGACTTCCCCCAGGCCCTAAATCCTAGGGACCAAGTTCTCCTACAAGAACTTCACCCAAAGTCCTTACAGCCCAGGTGGACCGGCCCCCATACTCTTATTCTCACAACTCCCACAGCAGCAAAACTCCTAGGACACCACCCGTGGGTACACATTTCCAATCTAAAACCAGCCCCACCACAGGATGGCTGGACTTCCCAAACCCTGGGGCCAACGCGGTTGTGGATTTCCTGCACCACTTCTCCTCACCCTCCTCCTTCTACCCCCCCCCATAGCTGGCCCTCCGGTGACCCTGGGTTCAGGTGGCACTTCTTCCTAGTGGAAACTTGGACCCATGGGGACACCACAGGGTCTAGTCAGCTGGTCACCATAGATTGCCAGCCCGGAGGGTGCCAGCCCTAGCGGAAATGGCCGTCCTCTCCACCCCCCTCCTGTGACAAAAAAAGGGCTGTGTTTCTTCCCCTGGTTATTGGGGTCTCCTTGGCATCTTCCCTAGTGGCCACCTGGCTGGGCACCGGGGCCCTAGCTCACTCCATAGGCGCTACCCGAGATTTATCCGAACAGCTCTGAACAGCCGTGGAAGTCTCAGCTGAGTCCTTGGCGTCCCTACGATAGATTACTTCAGTGGCCCAGGTAGCCCTACAGAACCTGCGAGCCCTGGACCTGCTCACCGCAGACAAGGGAGGAACCTGCTTATTCCTCAATGAAGAATGCTGCTATTCTATCAACGAATCCGGTATAGTCGAAACCAATATCGGGGCCCTGGCAAAAATCCGCGACTCCCTTGGTGGCCGGCATCGCCCTGGAATAAACCCCTCTCAGTGGTGGCTCTCCCCCTTAACGACCTGGCTCCTTCCAATCTTAAGTCCCCTTATTCTCCTCTGCCTATTAGCACTAATCGCCCCCTGTGTTCTTGGCTTCATTCAGGATCGCATCTGTGAGGTTTCCAGGGTCACTGTCAACCAACTCCTCCAGCATCCCTATACCCGCCTACCCACATCCGAAGGACCCTATGACGACGCCCCTTTGCCAGCAGGAAGTAGCCGGATCTGAGTCGCCACCCCTATTACACCAAAAAGGTCGGAATGTTGGGTCGGCGGGCTCCAGGAGTGCAGGAGGAGCAATGGAAATGACCGCCGCCGGGTCCCGCCCCCAACCCTTGACTCTCCTGCCAAAAGGATGTACGCCCAGGTCACGTCTCCATAGGTAACTCGATACCTATGCAGGAGACAGATAAAAGACCCCCGCCAACTCCCTCCCAGCGCGACTTCCCCCACTCCCCTTTCCAGAGTCACGGAACCTCGCCCGAGGGTGCCCACCTCCTCCCAGCACAACTTTCCTGGCTCCCCTTCTCCTGAGCCCTGAAACTAAGCGGGAGAGTGCCTTTAATAAATCTTGCCTTGCACCCACTTCGCCTGGTGTCATGTTTATCTCGCCTGTAAAACCTTACAGTCATGATCCCAGGGTCCTGGGATCAAGACCTGTATTGGGCTCTCTGCTCAGCGGGGAGCCTGCTTCCTCCTCTCTCTCTGCCCGCCTCTCTGCCTACTTGTGACCTCTCCGTCAAATAAATAAATAAAATCTTTATAAATAAATAAATAAAACGGGCAAAGGTTCTGAATAGACATCTCCAAAGAAGATACAGAAATGGCCAACGACCACATGCAAAGATGTCCTGTCCGCTAGCCACCAGGGAAATGCAAATCAAACTATGAGACACCACTTCACTGACCCACTAGGGTGACCATGATACAAAAAGACAGATGGGGCGCCTGAGTGGCTCAGTCAGTTAAGCATTCGACCTCTGTTTTGGGCTCAGGTCATGACCTCATGGGTCATGAGATGGAGCCCCAAGTGGGCTCCAAGCTCAGCAGGGAGTCTGCTTGAATTTCTCCCCCCATTCACCCTCTCTTTATAAATAAATAAATAGGGGCACCTGGGTGGCTCAGTGGGTTAAAGCCTCTGCCTTCGGCTCAGGTCATGATCCCAGGGTCCTGGGATCGAGCCCCGAGTCAGGCTCTCTGCTCAGCGGGAAGCCTGCTTCTCTTCCTCACTCTGTCTGCCTGCCTCTCGGCCTACTTGTGGTCTCTGTTAAATAAAAAACAAATTAAAAAATTTAAAAATAGGGGCGCCTGGGTGGCTCAGTGGGTTGGGCCGCTGCCTTCGGCTCAGGTCATGATCTCAGAGTCCTGGGATCGAGCCCCGCAACGGGCTCTCTGCTCTCTCGGGGAGCCTGCTTCCTCCTCTCTCTCTGCCTGCCTCTCTGCCTGCTTGTGATCTCTCTGTCAAATAAATAAATAAAATCTTTAAAAAAAAAAAATTTAAAAATAAATAAATCTTTTTTGAAAAAGACATAAATATACACTTGCGCACACACATACACCCCTTCTCATATTTCAAAGTTATCTAATTGCTTCTGTAATATGGCTCCACTCCTTTAATCCTGAAAAATCACAAAAAGAAGCTCAGGTTCAAGACAGACTTGGAGGAAAGAACTGCTTTTATCTGCTAGACTCCTCAGTAACACAGACCATGGGCCAGATCTCAGTACTACTCACTAGATGGGCGGCTATGACTCTGTTGGCTGGAAACAGTCATGACTGCCTGCAGTAGCTGGAAAGTAAAAAGGAGGGGCTGAATCCAGCCTGGGGAAGGGAGAGGTAACTGCATTCATTCATTTCCGAGATGTTGAACACATTTTGTCTTTCAAGCTTCTAGGCGATTTTGGTCCTCAGTGGTTAAGGGGTAGTCTTGGAGCAGAGGGCAGAAGGGTGGGATATCAGATTGGGAAGGGAAGGCAAGCATCATGAGGACGCTGTGTTGTTAAGAATCTGGTGGGTTCCCACGGAGTCCCTTAAACAGTGCAGTTGGGGGCAGTGAATGAAGGTGCTATAGACAAATTATACAGGCCGACCCGCAAAGTGTTGTTCAGGCGAGTTTTATTATTTAGCACCCTTTGCTTCAGCAGAAATCAGGACCAGAGGCTTTCGCTCTGATGTCCTGGTTCCCACAATGCTGATACTTTACGCCTATAAGGAGCTGTCTTGCTCACCAGGGCTCCACGCGCCCTCACTCACCATCACAATACACCTGAGCCTTCCCTCAGATGCTCCCATTTCACACCTGGAGAAACCGAGGCTCAGGGAGTGCAATGGTTTCTTCATCCATCAATTCATTCATTCATTCATTCATTCAGAAAGCCATTTCCCAAGCTCCACCTGTGCCCAATACTGTCCTTCATCTGAATGAGCCCCTGAGGGGAGCAGTCCCTGCCCTTTCCTAGCTCACACCCTCCTGGAGAAGTCAGACAATGAACAGGTAAGCCACATAAACACAAGAAAAAATAACAGCACAATAGTGGAGATACTATAGGGTGACGGGAGAGAAAGAAGGTGACTGGGGTCTGTAGAGATCGGGAGGTGAACGAAACTGACATTTACATGGAAGCCTGAATGGCAGGAAGAACACAGTTGTGTATTTGGAGGAAGAGCATCTCCAAAAGAGGCACAAGGAGACTAGAGCGCCAAGGCGGGAACTAGCAGAAGGCAGACACGTGTAACTGGAGGCTGACCACCCAGGCCAGACAGGAAAGATGAGACTGGAAAGACTGATCTTAGGGGAACCTCTGGAGGGCTTTGAGTAGGGGAGAGACTAGGGTCCGTTTTTAAAAAATCACTGTGGCTACTCGGTGAAGGGATTGTGAAAGAAGGTATGGAAGCAGGGAGGCCAGCTAGGAGCCCGTTTAGTGGGCTAGAGAAATCTAGTGCTTGTTGGGTTCGGTGGGTTCAGGGTGTCTTGGAGGCAGGGCTCCTGGTCCTTTCCAGTTATGAGCCTTGGAACATGACAAAAAAGAGGAATCAGGACTGAGTCCCGAGTTTCTAGCTTAACTGGATGCACATGGAGCTTTAACGGAGCCAGAGAAGCTGGTTGGGGAGAAGACTCAGGTCCATGTGTTGGCCATGTCTTGTCTGAAATAGATATATTTCCCTAAAAAAGTGCTGGCAAGGATGTGGGAAATTGCAACTTTGATATACTGTTGCTGGTGGGACCATAAAATGTGCAGTCGCTTTGAACAACAGTCTGGCAGATCCTCAAAATATTAAACATACCATATGACCTGGTATTTCCACGCCTTGGTTTATACCAGAAAGAATTAAAAACATACGTTCACACAAAGACTTGTATATGAATGTTCTCAGCAGCCTTACTCACAATAGACAAACAGTGTAAATGACTTAATGTCCATCACTGGATAAATGGTCAACAAAACACGGCCCATCCATTCAAATGGATATTATTTGGCCATAAAAAGGGACAAACCTGGATGAATCTTAAAAATATGATGTTGAGTGGAAGAAGCCAGACACCAAAGACCACATGTTGTATGATCTCATTGACATGAAATGTCAGGAACAGACAAATCTAGAGACAGAAAGCCAGCTAGTGGCTGCCAGGGTCTGGGGGAGAGACTTTAATGGGTCTGAAGTTTCCTCTTGGGGGAATGAAAATGTTCTGGAACCAGACAGAGGCGACAGTTGCCCAACTTTGCGATCACTAAATGCCACCAAATTGTACGATTTACAAGCATGGATTATCTGGCATGTGAATGACACCTTAATTAAAAACAGATCACCTGAGGGGTGCCTGGGTGGCTCAGTGGGTTAAAGCCTCTGCCTTCGGCTCAGGTCATGATCCCAGGGTCCTGGGATCGAGCCCCGCATCAGGCTCTCTGCTCGGCAGAGCCTGCTTCCTCCTCTCTCTCTGCCTGCCTCTCTGCCTGCTTGTGATCTCCGTCTGTCAAATAAATAAATAAAATCTTAAAAAAAAACAACAACAGATCAGCTGGAGTTGGCCAGGCATGCGGCATAGGAACAAGGGTTCAGGGACAAGGGACAGCAGGAGTAAAGGCATGAAAGCAAGACACAGACTGGAAACGACCAATCACCGTGGAAGGAAAAGAGCCTTCAGGATGGCAGCACCAGGGAGACTAGACTCTTCCCCAGAGTGAGGGAGACCCTTGAAAGGTTGGAGGCAAGGTCCTAGCCTGCAGCCACCTCTCCTTGGAAGCCTCTCATGTCCTCAACTCTCCCTCCTCCCCATGCCCTCTCCAGCACGCTTCTCCCTGCTTGTCCCGCACACGCCGCTCAAGCCCTGACACTCCTGGCCCACGTATTGATGCCAGGCTGGGGCGAGTTTCTCTTCCCACATCACAGGGACAAAATCCTCTCTGTACACATCCTGCCCGAGTGCCTTCTGATTCTGGCTTTCCTCCCGACCTAAAGATGGACCCTGGGGGCAAGTCACAGAACTTCTTGTTCCACAAAAACGAACAAACAACAACAAAAACAACAACAAAAAAGCTTTTGGGGCGCCTGAGTGGCACAATTGGTTAAGCACCCAACTCTTGGTTTTGGCTCAGGTCACGATCTCAGGGTTCTGGGATCGAGCCCCACATCTGGCTCCATCCATGCTCAGCATGGAGTCTGCTTAAGATTCTCTCTCTCGCCCTCCCTCTGCCCCTCCTGGTCCTGCTATGTCTCTCTCTCTTTAAAATAAAATCTTTAGGGGCGCCTGGGTGGCTCAGTGGGTTAAGCCGCTGCCTTCGGCTCAGGTCATGATCCCAGGTCCTGGGTTCGAGCCCCACATCGGGCTTTCTGCTCAGCAGGGAGCCTGCTTCCTCCTCTCTCTCTGCCTGCCTCTCTGCTTACTTGTGATTTCTCTCTGTCAAATAAATAAATAAAATCTTTAAAAATAAATAAATAAAATAAAATAAAATCTTTAAAAAAAAAATACAAAGCTCTCAAGCTAGCCAAAGGCAAGGATCTTAAAAGCATCTTGCGAAGTCAAAGAAGCTGGTTTGAAAAGGCTGTACGTCGTGGGATTCCAAGTGCATGACCCGGAAAAAGCAAAGCTATGGAGACCATAAAAGATCCACGGTGGCCAGGGGTTGGGATAGGAAGGATGAAGAGATGGGAGCACAAGGGATTTTTTTTTTTTGTACTAGTTTTTTGTCAGAGAGAGAGGGAGAGAGAGCGAGCACAGGCAGACAGAATGGCAGGCAGAGGCAGAGGGAGAAGCAGGCTCCCCGCCAAGCAAGGAGCCCGATGTGGGACTCGATCCCAGGACGCTGGGATCATGACCTAAGCCGAAGGCAGCTGCTTAACCAACTGAGCCACCCAGGCGCCCCTACACAAGGGATTTTTAAGGCAGAGGAATGATGACACCATCACAGTGGATTCAGGTCAAAACCCAAGGAAGGTACAATACAGAGCGAACGCTGATGGAAGTCGTAGACGTCAGGTAATAATATTGCGAGAGCACAGACTCATCGGTTGTTACAAACACAGATTGGTAATGCAGGACATAAATAGTAAGGGAAACAGTGGTGCGGGGTAGAGTGTATGGGAAGTCTGTGCTTTCTGCTCATTTTTTTATGAACCTGAAATTGCTCTAATACTTAAAGTCTGTTATTAATTAAAAAGACAAACACAGAGCCTACTGCCGAGAGTCACCAGGATTATTTCCTTGCCAGCTCAGAGGGAGACTCTTACCCTGCTGAGAGTCACAGGCTTTGGAACGGGAAAGGTCCCCCTGGCCCGCTTTCTCACCAGGAGCTGCCGGCATTGACTTCGTTCCCCTCTTCGTGCCTGTTTTCTTAGTTGTATAATGGGGACCACGGCAGTTGCGAGGTCTGATGGGATGTCATATGGGATGCACTTGCTTTCTCAGCATACTGGGGACACTCCATCCCCAATGGCAGTGGATACTTCTGCCTCCCTCTCCTTGTGGACGGTGGGCATCCAAGGACCAGCCCCAGCCAACTAGGGCTTCATCCATCCCCCACCCCCCCATCCATCCCCAGGGCTGCCCCATCCCAGCAAATGCTCAAGCATCACAACCCTTTCCTCCTCTGTCCCCTGCAGTGGAGACAAGATGAGACAGACATTGTAATACTGAAGGGGGAACAGCAGAAGTCAGGATTGAGTGTCTAGACTCTGGAGCTGGGAGTCCTGGATTGGAAAGCCAGTTCCAAAGGCCCCCTTTGCAGCTCGCACCCAGGGCTACGGCCACACTGGGGCACCTGCCAGAACCCACCGGCAGATCAACCGTCCCTTCCCTGGGACTGAGGCTGGTGCAGGACTCTGTGAGGCCCCAGAGGCTGCCGGGAGGTAGGGAGGATGCTAACCACCCCTCTGCACCCCCAAGTCCCCCATCTCCCACCCCTCCTCACTCCCCCACCTCCCCTCACCTCACCCCCACATGCAGCCAGTCCCCAGACCCCAGAGGCCCTGAAGTTGCGCTTACAGGCCACTGGGGGCAGCAAGAAATGACCGTGAGCTCCCCAGCAAAAAGTCCTGACATCTGAAACTCAGAAAGGGTTCCGCGCCACATGGAGAAGGACAGTAAATAACCGGGATTCGGGCACCAGACACTCTGCAGGTTTATTTCTTGAATTCAACCAGGAAACAAAACCTTGGTGCTTGGAAAGGCCCACATGCAACAGCACTGGTCCCAGTATTTGTGGGGCTGGATGCCGCTGCAGGAGGAGAGCAGGACGGACAGTCTGGGTGGCCAGTCCCAACCATGGGAGTCCAGGATGAGCCACCAACAAGGCCAATGGGGACGTCCGAGCCATCCTGGTTGTGTCATCCCAGATGTCACCACCAACACTGGGTCACCATCACCAACGAGGCCAGTGGGGATATTCAACAGGCTGGAACCCCCAAGGCCCAAAAGTCCATCTCGGACACCACCCCCCAGGCACGAGCCCTCCCCTGACACCACTGCTGCCACTCCTATGGGTCCCAGCAGTAGCCGTGCCAAATGGGGACACCGAGAGGGCTCTGCCAGGGTGAGCATCTGAACGGTGAGCCGAACAGCCACCCAATGCAATCTTCAAGGCCCCTCTAACAGGAGCTCCGTGGAGACGCCTAAAAGGAGACATGTGGGCAGAGGCAATGTCCAAGGGGTAAGAGTTGATTCTGGAACTTTCCGGGCATCAGGAAGGGCAGACAGTGTATGGGAGACCCAGCAAAGATGGTCAAGTGCAAAGGGCAACTGGCCCAGCCTGGGAGATCTCTAGCTGGCCTAGGGGTCCCTTAACAATGCCCCCCTACATCCAGGTGAGTGGGGCGGACCACCTGTGGCTCCTCTGCTCAGGGGGGAGGATGGAGGGTCTGCCTGGCACTCGGAGAGGGCGAGGATGCCCTGGAGTCCGGCAGCCTGGGGAGGCCTGGACAGAGGCTCCCTAAGGCACAGCTGAGAGGGAGGCCAGGAGGCTCTACTCTGGGTCCAGGACCCAGCAGGGATGCCCCTCGAGGGCAACGAGACCCTGCACGCCTATAGATCCCAGGAGAAAGCCGGGGAGGAGAGAGGGAAGAGGTGAGGGCAGATGGAACAGAAGCAGGGAGAAGACACACACACACACACACACACAAACACAGAAGCCAGAATTCAGGCAGAAGAGAGCCTAGAGGAGAAAAGAGGAGAGCGAAGATAGGAGAGCCGTGGGCTCCTGCTGGGGTCCAGCTGCTCGGCACTAGGATGGCCCCACCTGGAGCATCTGGGCCAGCCCCTCCCCAGGCAGGGCTGTCTGGCTCCAGCTTGCCTCACTGGCAGGGCCCAGCTGGCAGCCTCTAGCAGGCAGAGGAAGAGCATCAGAGGGCAAAGGCACCCGAGCAGATACGGGTGTAGACACCCTGGTCCAGTGGCAGGTAGTGACCCTGCTTCAGGTCCAGGAAGAAGAGCCTGTCCGAGGTCTGGCGTGGGTCGAAGCCCTCGTGCTGCAGTCGAGTCTTCTGGATCTTGAAGGTGCCTGTGGGGGTGGGCATGGGGTTTCTTAGCTGTTGGGGGGAAGGTTCTGGGATCCCCAAACTCAACATCCTGTCCTACACCTCCAGGCCTCTGCACAGGCCGTCCCCTCGGCTGGAAACATGCTTCCCCGTTTTGCTGGCCTGATTCCCCCTTGTCCTTCAGATCCTGACTTCATACCCCCTCCTCCAGGGAGACCTCCCTGCCCACTACCCCATCACAATCCCAAACACTGTGGATTCCCTGCCTGGGCACGGGTCCACTTCCCATGAGGCCAAGGCAGGGCTGAATCTGCCACAAAGTAGGTCAGAGGTCAGCAACCCAGAGCTGAGGGCCAAATGCAGCCCATCATCTGTTTTGTAAAGAGTTTTTACTGGCACAAAGTGACACCCACTCATTTACACACCATCCAATGCAGCTTTTGCACAACAGAGGCAGAGGTAAGTTGTTCGGACAGAGACTGCATGGCCCAAAAAGACCTGAGAATATTTACCATCTGATCCTTTAAGAAACAGTCTGCACTCCCTGCGGTGGACAATTAAAGTTTCATGAAAATTAAGGCTCAGGGGTAGGATGAGTAGGAAAAAAACCGAGGCAGGAGACCTGTGTGCATTAGAGTTGAGAAGGTTTCTCGTTTTATTTATTTTTTTTTTAATTTATTTATTTGAGAGAGAGAATGCGAGAGTGAGCATGAGAAGGGAGAGGTCAGAGGGAGAAGCAGACTCCCCGCTGAGCAGGGAGCCCAATGTGGGACTTGATTCTGGGACTCCAGGATCATGACCTGAGCCAAAGGCAGTTGCTTAACCAACTGAGCCACCCAGGCGCCCCAGGTTTCTCGTTTTAAATAAAACTTCAAAAACACAAACCATAAGATTAAAAAAAAAAAAAAAGGTTAAGTTTGTATCAAAATGAAGGGCTTCTTTCCAACAAAGGCCCCGCTAACAAGGTTGACAGTTAAGACTCCCAAAGAGAAGACTCCTGACGTCCGAAACCGCTAAGGAATTAACATTGGGACTATCAGGAGAAACTTCTGGTCAAGAAGAAAAAGAGAGCAAGGCTATAAAAGATGGACAAAAATTACAAACAGGTGACTTATAGGAGCGGGAACCTCCTAGTTCTGCGAACCTCCGAGGTACTAATACGATTTGCTCAAATTTCCTAGTCATCAGAAAAATACGGGAAATGGAAGAAATGCACCAAACACTGCAGAATGCCTAGGGGGGCCGGGATTGAGGAATGGGAATAAATAACGATGCAAAGAAAACAAGATAAGGCCCCTACATGAGCCCACGGTGCCTGCCATGCCACGGACCATTGCAATCAGACCTGGCAGGGAGGCCTAAACTGGGACAAATAAGCAAATGGTTGCTGAATCAACAGACAGATGGACAGACAGACAGAGACGCAGGAGGCCGCACCTGTGGTGTCCACCTGGGGTAGGAGGCGTAGGAAGATGGGCCGGGCATATGGCGCCAGAACCTTCTGCAGCTCTTGGTACAGTGCATTGGGGCTCAGCTGGCCGTGGGGGTCTGCGATGGCTGCCATGCCTGCTTTTCCCTCCACTCCTGGAGACAGAGGTTTTGCTAAGAACACCCCACCTTTTGTCCCACCGCAGGACTGGATGCACCCTTGGAGGCCCCTGACCTCTGACGTCCAGTCCCTGCCATCTGAGATAACATTTGCTGGAACAGTCACTGTGTTACTGAGCTCCTGCAGCACTCTCTGTAACAGTGAGACAGTAGCTTTCCTGATCCCATTTTCCGGATAAGGAAACCAAGGCTGATTATCATCCATGAGGGGTGACTCCAGATCCAGGGCCCCTATCCCAGCTGCCGTGTGCAGTTACCCAGGTTGAGCACTGCCCAAGGGCACCTGTGCCTTCAAGCTCATGCAGATTTGGCTCCTCTGGGGCTGCCATACCCGAGGACCAACCCCAGAACCCCAGCTTGCCTGGCACAGCCACCCCGTACACAGCCACGTCTGTCTGGCCCAGCAGGCGGCTCAGCACACTCTCCACCTCTGTAGTGGAGACATTCTCCCCACGCCAGCGGAAGGTGTCCCCACCGCGGTCCCGGAAGTACATGTAGCCCAGCTCATCCATCACCAGCACGTCACCTGGCAGAGGGGAGAAGGAGAGGTGAGATGGTGGCCCACCATCCCCATAGCCAGCACCCCGCCCCTGGGGTCTTCGCACCTGAGAGGTAGGCACTGTCACCCTTGCGGAAGACACTGTGGGCAATCTTCTTGCTGGTGGCACTCTCGCTGATGTAGCCATCGAAGCGACGCAGTGGGTCCTGCTGGTTGATCTGGCCCACAAGGAGGCCGGGCTCCCCTGGGGAGGAGGCCACCCTCAGGCTGTGCTGGGTGTGCAGGGGGTGGGGGCCCCAGTTCCCCAGGGGACTGGGCAGGGCCTGGCTCACCGGCCTGACATGGGATACAGAGGCCTTGGGCATCCCGCAGTAGTTCCATGGTGTCCTCATTGACCTTCACCAGCCGGATGGGGTACACATGGGGTAAGATACGGCTGTTAAAGCCACAGGAGCCAACCTGGGACAGAGCGATCTGAGTTGGTGAGAAGCCCCGGGGGATGGCGGGGGACACAGCGTCCTCCCCACGGACACCTTGCCTCTCCTGCCCCAGGGGCTGGAATGAACACCCCTGCGTTGCCTGAACTCTGTGACCTTGGGTGATCTGAAAAAGGGGGTCTTAAGGGCAGTGCCTCCTTCCTGGGAATCAGGCTCCCTCTTCCCCCACTTCCCAGCTGCCTTTGCAACCATGTGAAGAAACCCGCTGACTGGTCACCACTTCCTGGTCCATAAAACCCTCTGTGCTGGCAGGAAGGAAATGCCTAGAAGGACCCTAAAGCCCACTGCCCAACTGGCTCAATCCAATGAATAGAAATGCCTGTCTCTATGCTGTTGGGCATGTTTGTTACAGCAGCAAGTTCCATGAGCATGGCCAGGGTATCTTCCCCGGCTGTCTATTCAACAGATATGCATGGGGTGGGGGGAGGGGGGCTGGCTCTCAGGTACTGGGGCCCCAACACAGAGACAGACAAAAAGGAATCCCTGACCCCAGATGCTTGCTTTATCATGATTCTCCTGATCTATGCGTGGCTTGGTAGGGCTGCATAAGAGGAGGGTCCCGCTCGGGCAGAATGGAGACAGTGATTGCTAACCCTCAAAGCATCTGCAGAGAGCCTGCTCCCTGGGGGTGCTGTGCTGAGCTCACGGTCTGCTGGGGATCCAACAAACCCAGGGAGCTATCATCCCCATTTATAGATGACTAAACCAAAGCCCAAGGAGTCTGAGCGACTTCCCCAGTAGGAGGAGATGGGCATGCCAACCCCGGGCCAGGATCCCCCAGGTCCCTGCTCACCCCTGATACCCCCACAGGTGGAACCTGAGGCTCAGGAAGGCTGAGGCCCTGGCCCAAGGGACACCGCCTGACAGAGGACTTGAACTCTGGGGGCACAGACCCAGGACTGTGTGTGGCCCTGCCAGACCCAGGAGCTCCCCCTTCCCCCAACCCTGTGAGCCTGGCAGAGCCCTCCCAGGGGTAAAGCTGTCCTACGAGAACCCGGGGGGGCTGAGGAGGCCAAGGTGGCAGCGATCCCCGAACGTGATAACCTGCCCACGCCCACCCCCCACCACCTCCATCCCCACCCACCTTGCCATCCATGTTGGCTATACTGCAGTTGCACTCGGTGGCTCCATAGAACTCGCCTATCTGGCGCACACCGAAGCGCTCGGTGAACTCCTCCCAGATGTTGGGCCGCAGCCCATTGCCCACCGCCAGGCGCACGCGGTGCCGCCCCTCGGCCTCTCGCACAGGCTGCTTCAGCAGGTAGCGGCAGATCTCCCCGATGTACTGGACCACCTGGGGTGGGGGGAAGCGAGGGATGGGCCCGAGGGGAGTCACCCCTCCCACCTGGGTGCTAAAACCAGATCATCTTCAGAGCAATGTAACACCCGCGCCCCCCCAACCTGGGGCCTTTTGCTCCTACCCCTTGCTGGATGGGAGTGGGGGGCAGGAGGATGCACTCAGCGACCCTCATGCCCCTCCCCCACCCTTCTGCTCTCCACGCTGTCTCCAGGGACCCCCACGTGTGCCACAGGCAGCACAGGAATGTGGGGCGCACCATTGACACCCCACCAGCCAGCCCTCAGCCCACAGCCCTAGCTCCGGGGGCTCCACTGCCAGTGGGGAGAGGTGCATCTCCCAGATACCTCAGGTGCCTTCCAGTCCTCATCTCTGGGTTGACTTTGAATGATTACCACCAACATCCCCAATTTTACTGAAGGTCACCAACAGTAAGTACCTGGACCAAAGCTGATAAACGGCAGAGGTTGATTTGAAGCTGGGCAGCCTGACCCCGGAGTCTGAATGAAGCAGTTACATGCTCGGGATTAACCACCAAGATGAACATCACAGCTTTCAAGCGCTCACACCTTCCCCTCACACACAGGACAAAGTCCAAATTTCTGCCAGTGGCCAATTCCCTCCGGCCCCACCGTCCTCACTGCCTCCTCTCCTTTCATTTCCCACCAAAACCCACTGCCACCACGGCTCCTCCTCAGGGTCTTTGCACATGCTTTGCCCTCTGCCTGGGGCATTCTTCCCTGGGATGCGTCTGGGCTCTCCCGTTTTGGGACAAAGGTAACCGCTGCGGACAGATTGTCCCTGAACACTGCTTGCTAAATCTCTGATGAAAAAACAAATGTGCTGAGTACTCTCTCCCGCCAAGCAGAGTTCATTTAATTCTCCCAACACCCCATTTTGGACATGAAGCCCTGAGATCCACAGAGGGAAACAGCGTGCCCAAGATCTAACCAGGAGGCAAGCAGGGATGGGGCAAGATTGGAACCCGATGGTGCTAAGTTCTCTCCCTGGGCCCCTAGGCTCAGGTCCCTGCTTTTGCCTGTGGCCCAGCCCACCCCATCTCCAGGGCAGAACGTCGGACAGGGTCTGGCCAATCAGCCCAGTACAATCTCAGCTACTAAGTGGTTCAAGCCTAACCAGAATTAGACCAATAAGAATCAGCCCCAGGACTTCTGATAAACCAAAAGGAAGAGTAAGGCTCTTTATCTCCTGGAGCTGCTGGGAACCTTCCCAGCCCGAGAGAAGTAGGGCTGGGAAGGAAGCTGCCACTAAGGAAGAAGAAAGACAAGAGATGGAGAGGGATTGAGGCACTTCTGGATCAGGCTGTGCCTGAAGCTGTCCCCATGTGGAATCTTCAGGTCCATGAGCTAATAAATCCCCTTCTTCAGGAAGCCAGGGTTTAGGTTAGGCTTTTGGCTCCTGTCAAATGATGCAAAGTCCTGCCCTGAGCAGCTCTCAGCTGTTCTCTTCAGGCCAGAGGAGGGATGCCAGCCATGATTGAGGCAGCTGAGGGGGTAATGACCCCTCCCTGTGGCCCGAGGCTGTGTCCCTGCACTGAGAGCAAACACTTGATCTTTACCTCTGGTCTGGACCCTCACACAGACCCAATGCTCAAGGGAAGACAACTCAGGTCAGTTCAGAAAGCCATACATCAGTGGGCCTATGCTAAAACCTCCAGCCTACAGGGTGACAACTGGATAGAAACTGGGAGCTGGGAGCCCCCTGGGGGGCTCAGTCAATTAAGCATCTGTCTTCAGCTCAGGTCATGATCCCGGGGTCTGGGGATCAAGCCCTGCATTGGGCTCCCTGCTCAGCGGGGAGTCTGCTTCTCTGTCTCCCTCTGTCCCTCCCACCCCCTGCTGTGCACTCTATCTCATAAATAAATAAAATCTTTTTTAAAAAGGGGGGGTGGAAACATTTTTAAAAATAAAATAAAAAGGGGGGTGGGAGGATGGGATAACCAGATGATGGGCATTAAGGAGAGCACATGATAGAACAAGCACTGGGTATTATAGGAGACTGATGAATCAGTGAATTCTACCTCTGAAGCTAATAAGACAGTATATGTTAATTAATTGAATTTAAATTTTAAAAAAGAGATTGGATGAATAGGAAAAAAAAAAAAGATTCTGGGAGGAGATCATTGACCGGGGACCCTGCCATGACTCCTTTGTCAGGGTGATCTTGTACTTCAGGTGCACACACCCCAGTGGGTATGGAAGGATAAAGGCACCACATACTCAGTCCCCCAGGGATGAGAAGGGGTCCAGCCCTGTCTCCTGCCTGTCTGTTGCTACGTAGCTAAGAAAGTGGGGCTCTAAATGACAACCTGCTGTCTCCCGTGAGGATAGGTGTACTGTAATTTGGCTGCGGCCACCATTTCCCCATCCAACAGCCAGAGGATGGGATTTCTGAACCCAAATGCATGTGCTTGTTTTAGCAACATTCTTGTTAAACTTGACCTTTGAGGATTTTGTCCTCTATTCCTTAAAGGGCCCCTAGGGTTTCCTGGGTACCTTCTCTTGACACAGAAATTCCTCTTCTTAGAAACGGAATAGACTATCAAGGGTCTGGAGACCCGTGACCGTGCCCAGTGGGAGTATGGCACATCAAGGACAAAGAGAGGGACCACCAGACACTGCGGGCCTTCCAGGAAAAAAAGTTGAACTTGAAGCTGATCAATTATCTAGACCAGAGGTTCTCAACCACCAGCAATTCTGTCCTCCCAGAACCCTTGGCAACATCTGGGTACATTTTTAATGCTCACAACCTGGGGGGGGTGGGGGGAGGGGCAGGGTCTAGTGATTTGGGGTCAGGAATGCTGCTGAATGTCCTATAGTACACAGGGTGCCCCCACCGAATGATCCAGCCCCAAATATCCTTAGCATCATCGCTGAGAAACATTGCATTGTACCCAACAACTCCCAACGGACAGGAAACACCGGGGATAGAGGAACATGTTAAGAGACACCCCAGCAACCTCCAGACTGGGAAACTACTACTGGACACACAGCCCTTCAGTAAATACAAGGCAGAAAAAGAAAAAAGAGACAAAGGGCTCCTACAGATGAAGGGATTCTCATGAGACACATCGACAGGTCAAAATGTGTGGGTCTCCTCTAAAACCAGATTTTTTCCAAATTACAGAAATGGGGGGAAAAGTCATATTTTGACCCAGTGAGACACAGGGGATGGAGCCGCTGCCCAGACTTCTGATGACAGAGAGCTCACTGTCACGTTTTGGCTGTGATGATGGGGCTGAGCTTATGGTGTATTTGTTTTTTTTTTCCTTTTGTTGTTGTGTCCCCATATACATAACATAAAATTTACCATTGTGAGCACAGTGTGGTAGCACTAAGAACACTCACCCTGCAGTGCAGCCGCTATCATCCATCAGGACTCCTTTTATCTTGGAGAACTGAGATTCTATCTCCACTAACCACTGACTCCCCACTCCACCCCAGCCCCAGGTGCCCACCAGCCTACTTCCTGTCTCTATGACCGTGACCACTCTAAGTCCCTCATATAAGGGGGATCATACAGCATTTGTCTCTGGGTGACTAGCTTATTTCCCTCAGCACAATGTCCTCAAAGTTTATCTATGTTGTGGAATGTGCCAGAATTTCTCCCTCTTTATGGCTGAACAATATTCTGTCATATGAATACACCATCTCTTGTTTATCCATTCACCGGTTGGTAGCCCCTACGTGGCTTCTATACTTGAGCTATCATAAATTGTGCTGCTGGGAACAGGGATATACAAATATCCCTTCGAAATCTGAGAGGCAATGTGGGGGGTTTGGGGGATAGGGAAGGAAAAAATGAAACAAGATGGGATCCATGGGGGGAGACAAACCATAAGAGACTCTTAATCTCACAAAACAAACGGAGGGTTGCTGAGGGGAGGGGGGTAGGGAGAGGGTGGTGGGGTTATGGGCATTGGGGAGGGTATGTGCTATGGTGAGTGCTATGAAGTGTGTAAACCTGGAGATTCACAGACCTGTACCCCTGGGGCTAAAAATACATTATATGTTAATAAAAAATTAAAAATTAAAAAAATATATCCCTTCAAGACCCTGCTTTCAATTTTCTTGTTTTAACAACAGTCCTTACCAGACACAAAAGGCCACACGCTGTGTAAGTCCCACTTACAAGAGATGTCCAGAACAGGCCAATCCATGAAGACAGAAAGCAAATTAGTGGTTACCCAGTTTGGGATGGGGGGTGCTGGCGGTGATGGGACAGGGATGGAGAGTGACTGCTAACAGGTTTTCCCTCTGGCGTGATGGAAATGTTCTGGAACTAGACAGAGGTGATGGCTATACACATTGTGAATATAGCAAACACCACTGAACTGTTCGCTTTAAAAATGGTTCTTGGGGCACCTGGGTGGCTCAGTGGGTTAAAGCCTCTGCCTTCGGCTCTGGTCATGATCCCGGTCCTGGGATCAAGCCCCGCATCGGGCTCTCTGCTCAGCAGGGAGCCTGCTTCCTCCTCTCTCTCTCTTTCTCTGCCTACCTCTCTGCCTGCTTGTGATCTCTACCTGTCAAATAAATAAATAACAAATCTTTTTTAAAAATCAAAAAATAAAAATGGTTTCTTTTATACGAATTTTGCCCCAAAAACAAAGTCGTTCTCATCTTTCGGAGGTTTTCCCGAAGCATTTCTGTGAAGGACACACACTTCTCTCTGGGGGCTGCTTCACAAGGATGCAGAAGGAGGGAGGTGGGTGGGGCTCAAGGGGGTGGGATGGGGTGTCTGAAGGCCCCCTGGGGCCAGTGACAGGTGCTTGGGAATCACCTGTACCTTCTTCTGTCCATGTTCATGTACACAGCCTTTGCCCACAACCCGAAAACAGAGCATTCCTAGGAAAGCTTTCATAAGCTGGAACAAGCATATCCCCTGATACCTAAAAGTACGAATTACACTTCACTTTTATGAAAGATATACATCAGTACTAGAATGCATGTTGATTATTTTTCTCGTAAAAGAGAAAATCCTCTTTGGAGTTCTTTCGGTTAGAGAAATCAGGGACTGATGATATAGGTCTTTCCCCACAGCGAAGTCGTAATCGGAACTTTCAGAGAGTGTGGACTATCTGTATTCACGACTCTTGATCATCAAGTTAATAAAATAGACTTCCGCATTTCAAGACTTGGTTTAATGATGTTCCTAGAGAGTTCCCCATGAGCAAAACGGAAAATCCTCAAAAGTGGAGCTGATCCCAGCCTCTGCCCCCAGGGGTCCCCAGGATGCCAGCCCAGAGCCCCCACCCTGCCCAGCTGTGTGACCTGGGCAGCCAGCCTGACCTCTCTGGTCCCCACCTGACAAGGCAAGGCGGGCACCTGCCAAAACTTGCCAGGCCCTGGCCACACCCACTTCTCTCCTCTCCTCAACCCTTCTTCCTGGAGGAAGGTGCTAGAACCTGTATATAAACCCCCACCAGGGCACTGAGATCCTCAGGCTGGTTTCCTCTCACCGTGGAGGGGAAAAAAGAGGAGAGGACAGGGCCTAGTCCCCCCTATCCTCCCCCGTCTCCAGGACCGTGGATGTCCTCCACCTCTATCTCATGCTCACCCCGCCTGGAAGCCCCACACTTTGTGGCCCTAACCAGCCCAGAGCGGGGTCTGGACGCACTGGTTTCATTTCCTGATTTCCTGGGGCCACCAGCAGGGAAGACTCCTGGGACACAGGGCGGACTCCTTAGAGAAGTCGGGCGGCCTGGGCCCCACCCCGTCTGTAGTATACGCCTCAGTTTCCCGGCCTGCAAAATGGTCTTGGTGATGCCTCTGCCCACTCTCACGCAGTCATGCGGATCCACTGAGCTTACTCGGGGTGTGGGGGGGAAAGGTGTAGCCTGGGGCAGGCCACCCTCCTGTCCCTCTCCAGAGCAGCCATGGTGGGGCGGGGTGGGGGTGGTGCTTGGAGGGTGGGTGGGGGTGTGGCTCTACCATGGAGGCGGCCTGGCAGGTGGAAGGTGGGGCCACGCGGGAGGGGTGGGGCCTGACCGTGCAGTTGTACTTGACGCAGTCATCCCAGAAGCGGCTGGCGGAGAACTTCTTGCGGAGGACCACCGTCAGCCCGTAGATGAGACACTGCCCCACGCCCATGATGTTCCCTGCAGAGGGCGGGCTCGGTAAGGAGTCCCCAGTCCCTGCCCCCCACCCCGCCCCCACCCGCCCGCGGTACCTGCCGTGTGGTACAGGGGCAGGCAGTCATAGAGCACGTCCGCCACCCGCATGCTGTAGGCGTGGTGGCCAAAGGCTGCGATGCGGTAGTACCTGCGGGGGCGGGGAGTGCAGGGGCTGCGACTTACATCCTCCGCGGCATGGGAGTGGGGGGAACGTGCAGGAGAGGGGGGCAGCAAGGGGGGGCGAGAGGGGAGGGGAGGTGGCAGAACACCGCAGGGACCCAGGCAGAGCCAGCCCAGCTCACAGGGGTGCTGGAGAGGAACATGCCGCCAATAACTATCAATGGTGCTAGGGGCCATTAGAAATAGGAGAGCAGAGAAACGGAGAGGGGCTGAAGGTGACACAGCCAGAGAGGCTGGGGGATCCTGTGTGGGGAGGTGACACATGAGCTGAGACCTGGTGAGAAGGAGCCATCGTGGGGCCCGGGGAGGGCCAGGGAAGAGCGGCCAGGTGGAGGGCACAGCATGTGCAAAGGCCCTGAGGCCAGAAGGACACTGGTGGATCTGTGGAAGTGTAAGGAGCTGAAAGGCTAGGAGTGAGGAGTGGAGAGAAGGAAGAGGACAGCAGAGAGAATTGGCAGGCATTGCACAACGCCACCATGGATTTTACTCTGAGGGCCAAGGAAGGTACAGGGAAGTCTGGCACCGGGGGAGTCTGGTTTAGGATTTCAAACCCTCCTGCGGCCACTGAGGGGAGCAGGGCCATTAGGGGCAGGAGCAGGAGCAAGAGACCAAGGAGGGACACAGAGCACCTCTGTCCCGAGATGGGCTGTGGGTTTTACTGGGTTGAGACAGAAATGTTCCCAAGATTCCAACAAGATTGAGGGAAGGGGTCAGCCATAGAGGCGACCTGGAGTCACTCCCCAAAGCTGGGATAAGGCCCATGGGCCCCTTACCTGCTGTGCACTACAATGGCAGCCTTGGGCAGCCCTGTGGTCCCCGAGGTGTAGATATAGAAGAGTCGATCTGCAGGAGATGCGTGTGTTGGAGACCGAAGACTGGGTGGGTGGGATGAGGGGACAGGGTAGGTAGGCACTGGCAGAAGAAGGGTGTCCCACCCTGGCCTCACCATCCA
The DNA here is from genome assembly GCF_002288905.1 of Enhydra lutris kenyoni. Classification (NCBI taxonomy): domain Eukaryota; kingdom Metazoa; phylum Chordata; class Mammalia; order Carnivora; family Mustelidae; genus Enhydra; species Enhydra lutris. The sequence continues at coordinate 2,174,263 of NW_019154094.1, read as the reverse complement.
TGCCCTTATCAGGGGGCTGTGCCAGGGGGGCTGTGGAGGCCTCCTTCAGCAACGGGTCCAGGAGCTGGGTGTCTGGCATGATGCCCTCAGGCCCCAGTTCTCCGGAGCAGAACTTGACCAGGCTCTTCCCCAGCTGTCCGCTCACCTCGGCCACCGCTGCAGCCCAAAACAGATGTCACGGTCAAGGACAGCCAGGACCCCTCCCAAGGCCTGGGATGCACCACACCATCTCCCGGTCCTGGAAACCCAGGAGTCCCGACCCAAGATGATGCGTGCACCCGACCTCACCTGCCGCCAGCTCCCCTCCGAAGATGAGGGCCTTGGCCCCCGAGGTGCCCAGGCAGAAGGCCAGGGGCTCGCGCCGTAGGTTAACGTTGAGCAGAGCGGCTTCCACGCCCACCTTGGCCAGGCCCAGCCAGAGCCCCACGAACTCCGGCCGGCCCTCCAAGAAGATGGCCACCACGTCACCTGGCGCGAAGCCCAGCTGGCAGAAGAGGTTGGCCACAGCATTGGAGTAGGCATCCAGCTGCGCGAAGGTCCAGCACACATCACTGCCTGCGTCCACCAGTGCCAGGCGATCCGGCTGCTGCCGCGCCACCACCTGGAAGATCCGTGGGATGGTGTGGCGGGCGCGCTGGTGCCTCCGCAGCTCCAGACGGACACGGATCAGCACGAAGAGGCCGCTGGGGGGAGGGGGGAATAGAGGGGATGGGGTCACTGGGTGCCCTGCCTGGCCTCCAGGAGACCTCTCCAAGCCTCAGCATCTCCATCTGGAGAAAGCAGAGGGAAAAGTCCTGCACCCCCAAGGAAGGCAAAGGTTCAATAAAGACCTTTTGGTCACTGGGTCTCTTGGGGGTACTAAGGGCATAGAAAGGGCAATTTGCCAGCCAACCCAGAAGTACACAGATGGTCAAAGCTGGCCACGCCATGCCATGAAAATCAGAGTGACTCTGTCCTTCTCCACCCCAGCTAGTTCAGTGACTCTGAGGGAGCCAAGGTCCAGTCCTGTCCTTCTTTTTCTCTCCTGGAACATCCAGAGCCTTCCATGGACCCCACCACCACCTTTAGCCTAGATTCCTCATGCTGCATCCACCCCAACCTGGTGTCCTTATCACCTCCTCCAGGAAGACTTCCAGGGCTCAGCCCCTCTATTGTGCCCACTGCTCCCCCATCAAGCATAGAGTCCCCCAAATGGGGCCAAACTGGGGCAGGCACTAGCTGGGCTCAGAAAACTCTCTCTTGCCCACCTTGGAAGCTCTCCCTATCCCCTATTCTCCATCAAAGCCTCTGTGCAAAGCCATTTGATAATGGGTGTTCCCCCCCACCCCTAGATCGTGAGCGCCCAAGGGGAAGTCACATCTGGTTTGGCTGAGGAGCCTGGCACGTACTAGGTGCCCAATAAACAGGCCAGACTGTGCTCATGTCCCCAAACCTGGACCTCAGTGTGCCCTCCATCCCTGGAGGTAGCAGCCAGCACAGAGTCAGACTCTTCCATTCATCTCCCAAATGATGAGCATCTCCTGTGTGCCAGGCCCCCAATGGGCAAGACCCAGTGGTGACCCGGACATAACCCTTCTCCCCCTCCAACTTTCTCCTCCTCCACCTCCCTTTCCACCCTGCTTCCCCTGCCAGCTCCCCCTTGCTCACTCACTCCAGCCACGGGGCCTCCTTGTTATTCCTTGAGCATACCCAGCACACTCCTACCTCAGGGCCTTTGCACAGGCCATACCCCCTGCCTAGACCACTCTTCCACCAACGTCTACATTGCTCCTACCCCACTTCCATCAGGTCTTAGCTTAAATGCCACCCTCTTCAGGTGGCCATTCCCGGACACCCATCTGCTACGGTACCATCACCACCACCCCCCTGATCCCTGCTTTTGTTTATTTTTCAACACGGCACTTACACTGTCAAATGCCCTGTGCAGTTTACTGACCTACCATTTTGCCGCTGGGTTATCTCTCCCTGCTCTGGATGACAGGCACTTGTGTCTATTTTTGTTCTAGGCCCTGGAGAGACAGCCGTGGAGACAGACCAAGGCCCCACTCTCCTGGAGCGCAGTGAGCCTGCCACAAATAATCCCACAGGACACCACTGGAGGGAGAGAGAGAGGCATCTGGAGCTCTCATGCCAGACCTGAACCCCGCAGCCCAAAAAAAGCAGCCACCTCTTTATGGCTGGCCAGATCTTTGGTGAGAGGAGGGGCAAGTTCCCAGGCCAAGACCTCTGTGAAGAGAAGCAAGACAGGCAGGGGGATGGCTGTAAGGGCCAAAAACAAAGGGTCTTGGGGAGGTTACCACCCACCAGTCCCCTCTGGGTGCCTGGCCCATTACTCTTGGGGTGACTGATAGCCTCTAACCACAGAGCTCTGCTCATCCAAGCCCCTGTTTGCAGTGACCAGGGGAAGCAACGCCTGCCTCCCACCAGGAGCCTGGCACATAGTAGGTGCTTAGCAAAGAGAGGCTGAACAACTCCCTTCAAGACCCTGAATCTGGAGCCCAGGAGCCCGCCCCTCCCTGGTGACCAGTACAGAGGCATGGATTCCTTCATGCCCACACAGCAAGCACCTGCTTTGCACAGGTGAAGCTGATCAGGTGGGAGACGCAGATCGGTGGGGGTGGGGGGCCAGAGTGAGCACTGGGGGGCTGAGATACTGACGGCAAAGGGGCGGGAGGAGTCTTGTGGGGAGATGGGGATGCTCTGTATCTTGATGGTGGTAGTTACCTAGATCGAAAACCCCAAATGTATACTTAGCACGGGTATATTTCATTTTATGTAAGTGATACCTCAAAAACAACCCATGGGAAGAGCCAATTGGCAGTTGCCAGGGGCTGCGGGGAGGGGAAATGACTGCTAATGGGAATGGGGTTTCCTTTTAGGGTGATGGAAATGTTCTGGAACCAGATGGAGGTGGTGGTTATGTAACTGTGAATGTGCTCAATGTCACTAAGGTAAATTTTATACACACTTCACTACAATAAAAATGAACAGGACAACTCAGGAAGAATATCTTGCGGCAAGGTTAAAAAGGGGGAGTCTTTGCCTCCAAGAGATAGACTCTAGAAAACTAACAGGTGAAAGGATGTGCCAGTGGGACTCGGAGAGTGGAGGAAGAGTCAGTGAAGGTCATGGATGTTGGGGGATGGGCACATGGGCTCAAAACATTATTCTCTCCACTTCCATAGGCAGGAAATCTTCCATAATAAAATCTTTTATTTATTTTTATTTTTTATTTTTTAAGAGGGGAGGGGCAAAGGGCACAGAGAGACAGAGAAAGAGAATTTTAAGCAGGCTCCGTGCTGAGACATGGGACTCGATCTCACGACCCCAAGATCATGACCTGAGCGGAAAACAGGAGACAGATGCTTAACCAGCTGCGCCATCCAGGCACCCTCTCCCCACAAAAATGTTTTAACCCTCCAAAGCCCCGCCTGCCCCAGTCCCCATCTATCTGCCCACTTCATCCTGCCCTCTATTCCTCCAGCTTCCTCTCACCTCCTTCCCTGATTTTCAGCCTGGCAAAGGTTCCTGCCCCTGGGCCTTTGCCCATGCAGTTGCCACTGCTGGAATATTCTGCCCCAGACGTCTCATCAGGCTTCCTTCACATCCTTTACCTCTCAGGTCCAGCTCCTGCCTGGAGAGGTCTTCCTTGCCCTGCCCAGCTTGGGTCACTATGGCTGTTTGAGAACCTGCCTGCAAATTCCTTAACAGTCTTCGCTTCAAAAGGCAGGTCCTATTTCCCTGCCCCTTGGAAAGGGCAGACTCAGGGACTCGCTTCTAATGAAGAAAACATAGCAGCAGTGATGCTGTGTGACTTCCGAGATGGGGGCACAGAGACAGCACCCCCTTCCTCTAGGCACACTGATGTTCTCACACTCTCTGGGGACAGTGGCCCTCAAAACCCAGCACCAAGTTGCAAAGAAGCCCAGACCATGTGGAGAGCCCATGTACAGGTGTTCTAACAACACATCTGAGTGAACAAAACTTCAGGTGATTCCGGTCCCAGATTCTGAGTCGGCCAGTGGAAGCCCCAGACTTGGCAGAGCAGATAAAATGGTGACATCTGACTTCCTGACCCAGAGAAGCCACAGGATATAATACTGCGCCTTGTGTTAAGCCTCTAGGTTCTGGGGTAATTTGTTACCCCATGGAAATGATGGGTAACTGCTACGCTCCCAGCCCGTTTTATTCCTTCGGAGCGATCATCACAATTGGAAATGACCAGCTTTCTTTATGGGTTTCCTGGCATTTTATATTGATTTCTATGAGAGCAAGCACCCTGTCTATTGTGTCCGGGGATACAGTACTGGCACGAAACACAGGACGATGCTGGTGTCCTACCACGCTACGCAAACACAGCCCCCCACCCCCGTCTGCACGCAACTGTGGCTGTTGAAAAGTGTCCCCAATAATTCACATCCACCCAAAACCTCAGACGTGACCTCATCCTGAAGTAGGATCTTTATAGATGTAACTGAGGTGCGTATGAGACGAGGTCATCCCGATTCCCCAGGCGGGACCTAAGTCCAATGACAGGTGTCTTTTTAAGGAGAACACAGAAACACTGGGGAGGAGACAGGAGTGACACGGCCACGAGCCTCACGACACCTGGAGCCCTCAGAAGCTGGAAGAGGCAAGAGAGGATTCCCTCGAGAGCCTTCCAAGGGAGCACGCTTGCCGACACCTCGATGGCTGGCTTCTGGTCGCCAGAACTTAGAAGAAGAAAAATTCCTGTGGTTTTTTTGTTTGTTTGTTTGTTTTTAAAGATTTTATTTATTTATTTGACAGACAGAGATCACAAGGAGGCAGAGAGGCAGGCGGAGAGAGAGGGGGAAGCAGGCTCTCCACTGAGCAGAGAGCCCGATGTGGGGCTCGATCCCAGGACCCTGAGATCATGACCCGAGCCGAAGGCAGAGGCTTAACCCACTGAGCCACCCAGGCGCCCCAATTCCTGTGGTTTTAAGCCACAAGTTTGTGATCAGTTACAGCAGTCCCGGGACACGACAAATGAGGACAATAAGATCCCCCACCTCCCAGGTCATGGCGGGGAGAAAAGAGGCCAGAGGTAGATCGCTGAAGACGGGGCCTGGCACATCCTATATTCCCAACCAACTCTGTTGCTATCCTTTCCCCCACGGAAGGAAGCACGGTGAGTAAGAAATCAGAATGGAATTAGCACTTTATCTACCCAGCAACTTCATTCGTATACACCCTGCAAGGAAAAGAGAGGAACAAGCAAGTTATAAGAGCAGGGGTCAGCCCAGGAAGCCCCCAGGGGTAAGGCAGAGAGGCGGAGGAGGAGGAGGAGGGGGAGCTGATTTCTCAAGCACCGTCCAGGAGCTCTGAGCCCCAACACAGCCCAGGGAAAAAAAGTGCCCTAGAGTTCACAGTCTTAGTTCAAAGCCTCCTTGACTGCCTACAAGCTGTGGGGGCCTGGACAGACCCTGCCCTCCCTACAGGCCTCAGTTTCCTTACTTGGAACGTCCAAAGACTGGACCAAACGACCTCCAAGGTGTGTTCCAACTCACCAAAGTGTAGGTCCTGCCACTGCCCTATTTACAAACAGGAAGTGGGGCCCAGAGCAGCCACCCAAACAATGCAATTCTCAGCCTAATACCTGTCAAGCATGTTAAGTGCCCAGCCAAGAAGAAGGGTTGAATAAGAGGGATCCGTTGTTCCTCTGCCCAGCGGGATCCTGCCTCTGCGCTTTACACCTGCTCTTCCCTCTTCCTTTCCCCAGATCTTTGCAAGGTTGCTTCCTCTCATTTGCTTACTTGCGCTGGAGGCCCTGCCCTGATCACCTTGGCTGAAGTCACCACCAGTGATCCCTGCCCCACCCCCAACATGTTCTAGCCTTCTTGTCAATTTTGGATGTTTTATTATGTCCTCGTTGCCTTTTTGATTATTCTTCTCTCTCACTAGACTGTGGGCTCCACTGGACAGGGGGAGTACTTAGACACATTCACAGCGTGTCACACTGAACATGGTGTCCCATAAGCCCAGATGGGGTGTGGCACCTAGGAGGTCCTCAGGGATGGAGAGAACAAATGACTTTCTCCAGTGCAGACTAGCCAGAATCTGACCATCTTGGCAGCCCAGCCCGGGCTCCACCATGACTCAATGGGACCAGCACCGTAGTCAGTCTTCCTGGTCTCCTGGCTCTGCTCTGGGCCAGGCCCCACTCCCTGCACAACAGGGTGAATGGTGGTCCCCAAAAGATATATCCAAGTCCTGGCCTCCAGAGCTTGTGAAAGAAACCGTATGTGGGAAAAGGGTCTTTGTAGATCTTAATTAGTTGAGGATCTTAAAGAGATCGTCTTGGACTAAGGTAAGCCCTAAAGCTAATGACAAATGTCCTTATAAGAGACAGAAGAGGAGACACAGACACGGAGAAGAAGGCCACATGAGAACGGAGGCAGAGATCAGGGTAGACCTAACTTCAAACCAAGGCACTGCCATGGAGCACCAGCCACCACCGGAAGCCAGGAGACAGGCATGAGAGAGTCTCCCCCAGAGCCTCCAGAAAGATCCAGCCCTGCCCACAGCCTGACTTCAGACTTGCGGCCTCTATAGCTATAGCAGAATTAAATACGGATGTCTTAGGTCACCCAGTTTGTGCCACAGGAAGAGAGCACAGGCATACCTCAGAAATATTGTGGGTTTGGTTCCAGACCACCACAATACAGCAAACAGCACCACAAAGCAAATCAAATGAATTTGTTTCCTATGGCATATAAAAGTTATGTTTATGCTATACTCTAATTTATTAAGTGTGCAATAGATAGCATTATGTCTAAAAGACCAATGTATGTATCTTAATCAAAAAAATACATATTTAGGGACGACTGGGTAGCTCAGTTAGCTAAGCACCTGCCTTCAGCTCACATTGTGATCCCATGGTTCTGGGATCGAGTCCCACACTGGGCTCCCTGCTCCTCAGGGAGGCTGCTTCTCTCTCTGCCGCTCTTTCTTGCTCTCTCTCTCTCTCTCATGAATAAACAAATAAAATCTTTTTTTTTTTTTTAGAGATTTTATTTATTTGACGGGGGGCAGGGAGGGACAGAGGGAGAAGGAGAAGCAGGCTCCCTGCTGAGCAGGGAGCCCAACATGGGACTTGATCCGAGGACCCCAGGACCACGACCAGAGCCCAAGGCAGTTACTTAACAAACTGAGCCACCCAGATGCCCAACAAATAAAATCTTTTAAAAAATACCTTTTTTTAGGGACGCCTGGGTGGCTCAGTGGGTTAAAGCCTCTGCCTTCGGCTCAGGTCATGATCTCAGGGTCCTCGGATCGAGTCCCACATCCTCTCTCTCTGCCTGCCTCTCTGCCTACTTGTGTTCTCTGTCTGTCAAGTAAATAAATAAAATCTTTTTAAAAAATACTTTATTTAGCTCCTTTCTTCAGCTAAAACATGCTGACCATCATCTGAGGCTTCAGCGAGTCATAATCACTAATCACAGATCACCGTAACCAATATGATAATGAAACATGAGTTTGAAATATTGCAACAATTACCAAAATGTGAAAATGTGACAAGAGACACAACATGAGCAAATGCTCACGTGAGAAGAAAACGGTACCAAGAGATGCGCGCAACACAGGATTGCCACAAACCTTTAATTTGTAAATAAAAATAAAAAATAAATAAACCAAAACCAAAACAAAGCAAAAAAACCCCACAATATCACCATAAAACGAGATATGCCTGTACACCATGCTTCATCTTCAATCCTTGTCTTGCTTACTGTTCTCACCCCAGCACCTAAAACAGGGGAGCCCATGTTTCCATTCCCACTGTCCAGCAACAAGTCCACCTTTCAGCCTGGTTGCCCCAAACCGTCCCTGCTGTGCCACCCTCCTCCTCCTCGGTGCAAGACAGTCTAACCATGCTGCTCTCCTGCTCAGAACCCTTCCCTGGGCACACGACACTCCTCTGCTCAGCGTTCAAAGCCCTGGAAATCAGGCTCTGCCTGGTGACCCCTTTGGCTCCTTGAACTCCCAGCGCATACACCTCCCTGCAACACATAAGCAACTTTCACACAATCTCTTCAACATGAAACATAGCAGTCCCATGTTCCCTTTCTTCTACCCAGAGAAGCTGTCACTGGCATGTAATGGCTGGAACCACAGCAGCCAACATGAGACCATGAGGGTACCCAGCTGGAGACAAGAAACCTTTACAGCAAGGATGGCAGAGCATAAAGACAGAATAAATAGTTATCAGGGGCGCCTGGGTGGCTCAGTGGGTTAAAGCCTCTGCTTTCGGCTCGGGTCATGGTCCCGGGGTCCTGGATCAAGCCCCACATTGGGCTCTCTGCTCCGTGGAGAGCCTGCTTCCTCCTCTCTCTCCCTGCCTGCCTCTCTTGCCTACTTGTTACCTCTGTCTGTCAAATAAATAAATACAATCTTAAAAAAAAATAGTTATCAAACCAAATGCTGTTCCAGATACTGAATAAGAGGAGTTCCAAGAAGAGCAAAGGAAATAAACATAAGTAAATCATCAATATCATTCAAGAAAACTTCATGGACCTGAAACCAACCAAAAGATCATACAAAGAATAGAAATAGGGGTGCCTGGGTGGCTCAGTGGGTTAAGCCTCTGCCTTCGGCTCAAGTCATGATCATAGGATCCTGGGATTGATCCCCACATCGGGCTCTCTGCTCAGCAGGGAGCCTGCTTCCCCCCCTCTCTCTCTCTCTGCCTGCCTCTCTGCCTGCTTGTGATCTCTGTCTGTCAAATAAATAAATAAAATCTTTTTTAAAAAATGGAATTAGCCCACCATCTTGAAAAGATCCCAGAAGTTTCCGGAAAGAAAAAAAAAATCAGAAATTGGGAGGGTTTCTGACTTCTCAACAATAATGTGAGAAGAAATGTCTTCATTTTTGAAGGAAAATAATTTCCAACCTAGAAGTCTATCCCCAGACCATCAGTCAAGTGTGATGGTAGAAATTAAAATCTTTTCATATGTGAAGGGTCTCAAAAAATTAACTTCTTGGGGCACCTGGGTGGCTCAGTGGGTTAAAGCTTCTGCCTTCGGCTCAGGTCATGATCCCAGGGTCCTGGGATCGAGCCCCACATTGGGCACTCTGCTCAGTGGGGAGCCTGCTCCCCCCCCCCGTCTGCCTCTCTGCCTACTTGTGATTTCTGTCAAATAAATAAATAAAATCTTTTAAAAAAATTAACTTCTCATCCATATTTCTCCAAAAGCTAATAAGGATGTGCTGCAACAGATCAAAGGAGTAAACCTAAGAAAAAAACCACCAGGGATCCAGGAAGCAGAGTATCCAACCCAAGACTTTTCAAGATGGTGGGCTAATTCCATTTTTTAAAAAAGATTTTATTTATTTATTTATTTGACAGACAGAGATCACAAGCAGGCAGAGAAGTAATACCCATCCTCAGGATGGTGGCTAGGATTAAGCCTAGATGGTGGCTATGCACCAGGTGCAGGGGGCAACAAGCCTAGCCTAGGCAGTTTGAAGGCTAGAGAGAGACTTCTTCAAAAAGGTGAAACTGAAAGCCCATCTTATGCTATAAAAGTCATGAGAGAAGAGAGAGACAACTGTTGTCTGGGCTTGAAGTAATGATAAATACCAAGAAAACGAACAAATATAAAGGCAACCAATAACCTCAAAGAAAATACACAAAGGTTGTTAACAGAATAAAAAATGATCATAGTATACTAGACAGCTCAACTGAGTGAGAATACTATTACTGTTAAAACAATGTAGGGGTGCCTGGGTGGCTCAGTCATTAAGGGACTGCCTTCGACTCAGGTCATGATCCCAGGGTCCTGGGATCGAGCCCCGCACCGGGCTCCCTGCTAGGTGGGAAGCCTGCTTCTCCCTCTCCCACTCCCCCTGCTTGTGTTCCCTCTCTTGCTGTGTCTCTCTCTGTCAAGTAAATAAAATCTTGAAAAAAAAATGTAAACACCAATTACTGACCTGACCAAATTATAATAATGGATAATAGTCAACTCTCATTATTCACAGATTTCTTCATTGCAAATCTGCCTGCTCACTAAAATTTATTTGTAACCCCAAAATCAACATTCACATTACTTTCACAGCCATTCGAGGATACACACAGAGCAGCAAATAAGTTGCATTGCCAATGTGGACATTCCCAGGTTAGGTCAAACAGGGCAACACTCGGCCTTCTTGTTTCTGCTCATGTTGTAAACAAGCATCCTTTTGGCGGTCTATTTAGCGCCACATTTTTTGCATTTTTGTCCTTTTTGCTGGTGATTTTGCTGTTTAAAAGGGCCTCCAGGCATAATGCTAAAGTGTTCTCTAGTGTTTCTAAGGGCAAGAAGGCTGGGATGTGCCTTACTTAGAAAGTTTTGTTCAGGTGTGAATTATAATGCTGTTGGCCATAAGTTCACTGGTAATGAGTCAAGAATATATATTTCTTTTAAAAGACTATGGTGCGGGGATGGGGGTGCGGGGGCGCCTGGGTGGCTCAGTCATTAAGCACCCATCTTCAGCTCAGGTCATGATCCCAGGGTCCTGGGATTGAGCCCCACATCGGGCTCCCTGCTCAGTGGGGAGCCTGCTTCTCCCTCTGCCCGCTGCTCCCTCTGCTTGTGCTCTCTCTCTCTCTGTCAAATAAATCAATAAAATCTTTTTTAAAAAATAGATAAATAAAAAGACTATGGGGGTACCTGGCTGGCTCAGGCAGTAGAAAATGTAACTCTGAATCTTGGGATCATGAGTTCAAGCCCCACTGGTCACAGAGCTTGCTTTGAAAAAAAAAGGGGGGGCGGGATATATATAAAATGAAGTGTCTTTATTTTTTTTTTAAGATTTTATATATTTATTTGACAGACAGAAATCACAAGTAGGCAGAGAGGCAGGCAGAGAGGGGGTGGGGAAGCAGGCTCCTGGCTGAGCAGAGAGCCCAATGCGGGGCTTGATCCCAGGACCCTGAGATCATGACCTAAGCCCAAGGCAGAGGCTTAACCCACTGAGCCACCCAGTCGCCCCACGAGGTGTCTCTAAATAGAACAAACATAAAACAAGGTTATGTATTGCTTGGTTGATAAAAATGCTGTGACCAAAGGTTTGCAGAACCCTAACCCTGTACTTGCCCTAGGAATGATGGTTCAATATTTGTTAATCCAATGTTTGCAGTGACTTTATAAAACAAAATTACCGCAGATAATGAGAATCGACTGTAATAACATTGGGACAATGAAGGTATGGAAAAACATGTGTCTGTTGGGGAGCGGGGCGTACATGCATGTAGAGGGACAGGAAGAGCATGATGACAAGGGGGATAAAGGGGTGCCACATCCTTGTCTTCCATGGAGGGAGACAACTGATCAAGTGTCCAAATGAAAAAATGCAGATATCATCACATAACCCATTTAGAGACACGGAGTAAAAGCCCAAAGGAGTCAGACAAGATGGAAGAGTCATTCCAGGTAGGGAAGGAAAAGTGTGGGTGTGGCCGAAAGGTGGGGCACGAAGCTGCCCCTCGAGGTAGAAGGCTCAGAGGCTTTCATCTCAAAGCTCACGTGACTTTAATAAAATTAAAAATTACAAGTAAAAATGGAAAGAAAGCACCAGGTGAGAAACAGGATGGAAAACATGAGGGCATCTGTAGGCACAAAGAACAGGTGGGTCTGTGCAGATTTTTCTAACTGTATCTTGGGAAAGTGGCAGAAGATGCCTCTGAGGAAGGAAACTGCAGGGCTGGGGGCAGCAGAGAGGACGACATTCACTGTAAACCTCTCTCTAAAATTTGAATTTTGTGCCACGGGTTATATACTGACTATTACACAAAACAAGTAAACACAAAATATTAAAAGATGCATGTCAGGACGCCTGGGTGGCTAAGTCAGTTAAGTGTCTGCCTTCAGCTCAGGTCATGATCCCGGGGTCCTTGGATCGAGTCCCGTACCCAGGTCCTTGCTCAGCAGGGAGTCTGCTTCTCCCTCTGCCTCCAGCTCCCCCTGCCTATATGCGCACGCACACTCTCTCTCTGACAAATAAATAGATAAAATCTTTAAAAATTTAAATAAAATAAAATAAAACAAAATTTAAAAAACAAAAACAACAACAACAAAAATAAAACAAAATAAAAAAATAAAACAAAAAAAAACACCAAAAATTCACCCACCTCCCTGGTCAGATCCTGATATCTCACCCATTCAACAGTGAACAGAGTAGTTAAGATGAGCAGCTTTAGCATTTATTGAGCACCTACTGTGTGCCAGGCACTGAGCTAACCTCATGGGCACCCTCCAAAGTAGGGTCCTAAGATTTGCACGTGACAGGTGATGGGATGAGGTGGGTGCTCAGAGAGGTGAATTCACATGCGCAAGGTCAGCCAGCAAGTCAAGACAGAATAGCCCAGAACCAGGCCCCAGCAGGGGGAGCCTGCTGCTCCTCCACAGCTTGCCACAAAGCATTAATAAAGTATTCACCACGTACCATGAGGCAGGCCAAGTGCCCATGTTGCACGCAGGTGTTCAACGCATGCTTCCTGAAGAGGCGGTACACACAACGACTATTTTTACAGAGGGAGGAAGTGAGACTCAGAGGGTACGACTCCTGGGGCCAGCAAGGGGCACAGCTGAGGTCCACAGTTAGACATGCTGGCTCTGACCACCCAGCCCCCAACCATCCAACCCACACAGCCACCAAGCCCCCCCCACCCCCAACCAGCTGATGGCAGCCAGCACGAATGCATTTGAGTGCCTACTGGGTACCCAGCTCTCCTCGGAGAGTTTGCCATGAATAAACTTGACAGAGCACCCCAAGAATCCCAGGAGCTGGCACTACTTTTATAGCCATGGGGAAAGGACCACCAGCAAGGCTGGGAACCAGAGCAAGCAGCTCCAGCCAAGAAGCGCCTCCACAGCCCCCATTCATAGGTGACACTCCAGGAAACGGGCACTGAGGCCGGAGCTAGTGATGATCAGGGTACATGAGCACCCAGGGCGAGGCCCAGCCCTTACCACCTGTCCCGTCCTGCCCTCGCCCCCATTTTCCCCGGAGCACGCCCACGTGGGCAGGCAGTGGACTCCAATGCTCTTAGCTCTAGCCACTTGCCTGGGCTGCCCCACCTGGCAGCAGCCCAAGCCACCCCTACCCGGAGACAAAGAAGCCACTGTCCACCTCTGAGCCCTTCCTGAGATCTCCTCTCACCCTTCTCTTCTTTCTATTCCTTCTGCCCCCTCATGTTTTCACCCCGAGCCCCAGAGCACCAGAACAGACAGAAACCAACTCGATAAACGGGATCAGATTTCAGGCCACAAATACGGGACATGGGATAAGGTGGGAGAAGATCCCCGGGTCTCAGTGCAGGCCCCCCACCACTCCCAGCACAGCACAGTAGCTAAGAACAGGGACCCCAGTGCCCTAAGTCCTCCTTGGCTGTGCATCCTAGGTCAATGACCTCATCTCTCTGTGCCTTGGTACACCAGCCTGTAAAGTGAGGTTAGTAGGCATTCCTTCTTTCTACGATTGTGATCCTAGTCCCTAGAGAGGGCTACGCAAGCTGCATTAGTTAGCTATTGCTGTGTAACAAATCACCTCCACAATTACCAGTTGGAAACATTCCTTATTTCCCAGTTTCTGAGGGTCAGGAAGCCAGGAGGGGCTTAGCTGTGTGGTTCTGGCTCCAGATGTCTTGTGAGGCTGCAATCAATGTGCTGGCTGGGCCTGGAGTCATCTCAAGGTTTCACTGGGACGGAATCCACTTCCAAGTTCACTCACATGGGCTGCCTCGCATCAGGGCAACCAGCTTTTCCTGGAGGGAGCGATCCAAGAGAGTACTGGTGATGGAAACCACATTCGTTTTTATTACTAATCTTGGGTATAGTATCCTAGTACTTTTGCTGTATTCTATCCATGGCAAGCAAGTCACTAGATCCAGCCCACACTCAAAGCATGGGGGGGATCATATGAAAGTGAAGACCAGGCGGTTGGGCCATCTTTGAGGCTGTCTCCTACAGAAAACTGTGTCAAGCCCAAGGTCAGGGAGTTGTAGTCGGCCCAGCTCTTACTCCATCCCCGGGGGAACACAACCAGGCACAGATACTCAGGATCAGTGAGGCACAGCTGGGGCCTGGACTAGCCCACGGTAGCCAGGGAAGGCCTGCCAGCCAACACACACAGCCCATGTTCCTGCCATGTGCCACCCTATGTGGAAGCCAGTTCGTCCAAGGTGGCATGAAGACCCCACACAGCTTCCCTTGTGCCCCCACAGGGCCCCCAGCCTGGCTGGGAAAAAGAGACTCAAGAATTAAAAGGCAAGAAATCAGACACGTAAGAGAATTACAAATGATGGGGCGCCTGAGTGGCTCGGTTAGTTAAGCGGCTGCCTTTGGCTCAAGTCCTCATCTCGAAGTCCTGGGATCGAGCCCCACACTGGGCTCCCTGCTCGGCGGGGAGTCTGCTCCTCCCTCTGCCTCTTCCCCTGCTCAAGCTCACTCTCTCTTAGATAAATAAATAAAATCTTTTTTTTGGAAAGCATTTAAAAACAGATAATTACAAATGACAGATGCTACTAGTGGTACCAAGCCAAGCTTTGGAGCCATGCTGCCTAGGTTCTAATCCTGTCCCCACTACTTGCCCCCTGTGTGACCCTGGGCAAGGGACCAGACTATGCTGTGCCTCGGTTTGCTCATCAGTTAGATGGGGACAAGAGAGTACCCACATCACAGGGTTGCTGGGAGGGTTTAAAGAAGTCATGTTTAGCCTTGGCATGGAGGAAGCACTCTGCAAATGTTGGCCATTCTGCCAAAAACCAACAAGGTGGGAGGGCGTACAGGGACACAGTGTCAGGAGAGGGCTCTTGGGGGGACATTCGAGCCACGGCATGATGAAAAGGAAGAACAGAGAAAGAGTGATCCAGGCAGAGACAGCAGCAAGTACAAAGGCCCCGGGGGCTGCACATGTTGAGGGCCAGCAAGAAGGCCAGTGTAGCAACATCATAAAGCATCACCACGCAAAAGGAAGCTCAGCGTGTTCCAGGCAGAGGGGGTACATCCTGAGCCTGACAAGGCATGCTGATGTGAGGGTCAGGTGAATCTATGAAGATGGGGAGTGGCAAGTGGGCAGATTCTGGCGTAGGTCACAGAACTTAGTGTCCAGCTGGAGGCTGAGTCTTTCTCCTGCAGAGGATGGGGGTTGTGGAGGATGTGTGAACAGAGGGCACGGTCAAATCTGGTCAGAAAGACCAAAGGCAGAGGCAGGGGCCAGGGCATGGAGAGAAAAGGACGAGTTCTAGAAGGTTCGGAACCAGTTAATTGGCAGTGGAACTTTCCCCCAACTCACCCCATTCCCGCTGCTCACAGAGCCTGTTTCTTTACCCTTACAATGGGTTAGTTCCCCCACCTCACCTGAGAGGATCAGCCCCGCAGACCCACAGCAGGTGCTCAGGCATTCCATGTGGGGGTTGTTATTAAGATTCATTGCGATGGGAATCCCCAGCAACACCTATTTCACCCCAGGAGGACCCCCAAAAGCTTCTTCAAGCATGCCCCTTGGAGACACCCCAGAGACCTTCTTCCAAGGAAATCCGCATAGGACACCAAAATCCCCTCGTGAAAGATCACTATCTCTGGAGATCCCCAAACAAGTCTTGGAATACGCAGCAACATCTCCACAAACTCTGAACCCCTCAAATCCTGTACAGATCCCAAACTTTCAAAGAGCACTCCGGGCCCCAGAGAAATCGGTAAATGGCCCTCAGGAGACACACACCCTTCAGAAACCCTAAGTCTCTTACAGATGTCTCAAGAAGCCCCTTCATCCCTCACCCACCGAGAAAGCCCTAAAAAACTCCAAAGTGTCTTTGCAGCCCCCAAAGACCACTGGGTCGCCACCGTGGGCCCCTAGGGACCTACGAGAATCCCTGAAGAGCCCCTAGAAGCCTCTCACCGTCACCAAGTCCCCACAGAGACCCCCAAATAACCAAGCCTCCCAATCAGCTCCAGCTCTCTGGAACCCCTACCAGCTGCCCAGAGATCCCCAAGTTATCGCCCAGACCCCTGAGGTCTCCCAAACAGCCTCTAGAATCTTGAAACTTACTCTCTTCCTCCAGAGACCCTCTAGCTGTCCCCTCCAGTTCCCCTCAGAGACCCCCAATCCGTCATTCTTTCAGGTCCCGGCCCCGCCCCTAACCCCGCCTTCACCTAAGCCTCGCCCCCAGTCTCCAAAACCCCTCTCCCCAAGCCCTCAGAGCTCCCGACTCCGCCCCTGCAACACCTCCGCTCTGATCACACCCCAAGACGCGCAGCTGGTCCGGGGCCAGGCCCCGACTGCACTCACAAGAGGTCCCGCCTTGCGGTCTTGCAGACGATGCGCAGGAAACGCCAGCCGCCACCGCCCACGTACACGCCGAGCGCCGCCGCTGCGCTCCAGGTCCACGGCAGCCCCAACAGCCACAGCAGCACGAGCGAGACCACGGAGGCCGAGCCTGCACCGGGAGCTTGCATCCTGGGGAGGCGGAGAGCTCTCAGGCCGCGGAAGGCTGGGGCCCCGCCCCCAGAATGAGCTCCGCCCCCAGCCCCCGGTTCCGCCTCCTCGGGAAGCCCAGGCCACCCCCTTCGAGCCCCGCCCTCATGCCTGGAATTGGCCGGGTCCCGACAGACTCCGTCCCCGGATCAGGGCTCCGCCCCGTCCCATGCTGGGCACTGGCCTCCCTCCTCTTCTTAGCCCGGCTCAAGCTCCTTTACCAATTCTTAGCACAGGCCACGCCCTCAGACGCAGCTCTTAGACTCCGCCAGTCACTGTCAAGACCTGCCCCACGTCTTGACCTAGCGGCTGGGCTCTGAACCCAAGCTCCAGCCTCACGACTTGGCCCCAAACATGGGCTCCACCTCGTCCCTACCACAGACATAGACCCTTCCCAGACACTTGATCAGCCTTCCTCCATTGCCGTGATCTAGCGCCGTCCTCGGTTACAGGATCCACCCCAGTTCCCACAGGTCTGGGGATTTCCTCCAAGACCCGCTTCAATCTCTACTCCGCCACTCATTGGGCCCCGCCCCCAGATTGGCCTCTGGTCCCGCCCACAATCCACGCCCCGCCCACTCCCAATTAGGCTACCCCGCCCCCCACCGCCCGCCCCTAACCCAGGCCCAGGTTCCATCCCTGGTCACTGGCCCCGCCCTCGGGCTTTGGCCCAATCTTCAACCCTCTGGACCTCCCTCTGGACCTCCCTCTGGCCCACCTAGAGCACTAGGCCCCTCCCCATCTGCCAGCCCAGGCCCGCCCCAAGGCTATCTTCCGACCTGTCCTGCTCGGAGCTCCGCAGCCGCTTAGCCAAAGCCCTCCCCTTTCGGGAGGCCACGACCATAGAGAGGGGCCCCAGGCCAGAGAGACGACGGCCAACGAGACCGGGGCCTAGAATGGCCCAGAAAGGGCGGCAGCTGTCTTGGAGACACCCAAACTGCTCCCCGCCTCCCGCCCCCGAGCGGCGTTTAGAAAACACGTGCTCCCGCACCCTAGGGGCGTGGCTCAGGGCTGAGCACTAGATGGCGAACGGATTCCTAGCCTGGGGGAGCAGAAAGTCTCGGTTCACACCCAGGGCCTGTGAGTACTGGGTTCTCGCCCCGTTTGTTCTAAGTCTAGGCTGCGACTCCTCTTGGGTCTTACACATTCCAGGGATCCGGAGAGTCCTAAACTCACAGTCTAGGAGCCTCAGGAGGTTCTAAATCCAAACCCCACCTCAGTCTTAATTATACATTTCAAGGACTCAACTAATCCCCAATCCATAACGCAAAATCTTGTCAGTTAAATAGTGTAACAGCCCAGGAGCCCAGGGACGGCAAAAGCTACACGCCTGGTTCCCACCCGCCACACCCGAAGTCCTAAATGCCCACCCAGAGACCCAAAAGCCCTCCTGATCAGGCACGGGCCAGCGCTGGCCTGGCTGCCCACCATCCTGGACCCTGGCTGACCTGGAGCGGTGCACAGACCCTCAGTCTTAGCCGCTTCCTCGTGGGTTCCCAGAAGCTGAGGCAGGGAGGATGAAGCCAAGACAGAGGACTCCAAACCTAGCCTGAGAGTGGGGGCCCTCCGGAACCACTATTTCTGCAGACTCCTGGGCCCGGCTCTGCCTGTGCTGTGCCCATGCAGGCCACTGCCTTGGATCCCTCCTTCCAAGCTCCCCCTCCTTTGCCCCCCTGCCCACCCCACCCCAGCTTGTTTTCTGCCTTGCTTTGGCCGACCTTCTCAGCGCTCTCCTTGGGAGGCGGCCAGGGCCTGCTTCCAGCACCATTTGGAGGACAGGCCTGGGCAGGCTCCCACCCCTCCCACATGCTACCATTGGTCCCTGTAGTTGCCCAGGGTTGGTGGAATGGGGGGCAAGGGGGCAGATCTGGAGGACAGGCCCAGAGCCAGCCACTGGATGGCTACTTTCTTGGCCAGGGATCAGCAAAGTCAGCAATGACCAGTAAGCACAGCTGCGCTCTTATCCTGTCAGGTAGCCCTGTTGTGCTCACCCCATTTTACAGGTAAAGAAACCGAGGACCAGAGCTGTCACAGGAGCTAGAGCTGAAATTCACTCATTCACAAATGTGGGCTGGAGGCTTGCTCTCCCACCTCCCTCCACCTCCCCCCCCCCTTCCTCCCTAAACTTCTCCTTCCCCTCCTCCCTCTGACCCCGATTCCTCCATTCTTCCCCACTTCCTCCCCCTCCTCCTTCTCTTCTCCTCCCCGCCTTCAGCTTTCTTCCTCCCCTCCCCCTTTCCCCCACTTTCCCCTTTCTTTGCTCCTACCCCACCTACTTCCTTCCCCTTCTCTTATGCTTTATCCCCCTCCTCTTCACCCCTCTTCTTACCCCACCCCTGCCCTCCTGGCTTCCCTCCTCCTCTCTGTTTCTTCCTCTTCTCCCTTCCTCCTCCTCACCCTTCCCCCCTTTCTTCCCTCCCCCTTCCCCCCTTTCTTCCCTCCCCCCTTCTCCATCCTACCAAATTTACTGAGACCTCACTAAATAGTGCCCATGAACTCTGAGAAACAAACTGAAGGTTTTGGAGGGGAAAGCGTTGGGAGGTTGGGTGAGCCCGGTGGTGGGTATTAAGGAGGGCACGTATTGCGTGGAGCGCTGGGTGTAATGCATAAACAATGAATTTTGGAACACTGAAAAGAAATGTTTTCAAAATGTAAAATAAATAAATAAATAGTGCCCTGGACCATCACTCTCCAATTCTGCCCACAGCTCTTCAAGTTATGGGTCCTCAGTCTGAAATCCCCAATTCCAAAAGGCTCTGGAAACCCAACTTTTTATTCAGGTGGTACCAGAACTCCAGGTGTAGGTGTAGGCAGGTAGGGTGAGGGGTTCCCAAAAAAGAAAGATGAACCATAGCTTTCTTAACGTAAGAGAAGTCATTTTAGGTTCGCAGCCACTTTGTGATCTACACCTGAAAGGCCCTCATTGCCCAAGCACATTGTCAAGTCCAATTGCAGAACTTCCTGGGTTATGTTCAAATTGCAGAAAAATAGACCTCAATAGTTAATGATTTTAAAGAAACAAAAGAATGTGGGTGCCTGGGTGGCTCAGTCGCTAAGCATCTGCCTTCAGCTCAGGTTCATGATCCCAGGGTCCTGGAATCAAGCCCCTCATTGGGCTCCCAGTTTGTCGGGAAACCTGCTTCTCCCTCTCCCACTCCCCCTGCTTGTGTTCCCTCTCTCCTCTCTCTCTCTCTGCCAAATAAATAAATAAAACCTTAAAAAAAAAAAAAAAAAGGAAGAAGAAGAAGAAGAAACAAAAGAACTTGAAAACTAACATCCACTACCAGGCCAGGGGCGAGCCTTACCATTTCAGACAATAAATCAGGGGTCAAACTCCCAGCACTGTTTTAGAAGTAAAGGTTGACCCAACACACAGTCCTGAGTCATTGCAGAATTTAAACCCCTTTGAGCTCTCAAACACTGATGACTTTAGCCCCAGTTCTCTACTGATCTTTCCTTTGCCAAGCCCCTTCATAAATATGCATGAATCCTTAGCTTAAAACTTCCCCAATTTTGTTGTAGGGAGGAGGGAGAGAACACTGCTTTGGGAAATATCCTCCGCGGTCTCCCTACTTGTTGCAAATAAAACCCTTCCTTTCCCCACTCTTTGGCTTGGTTGTCTTCTAGCCAGACTCACACCAGGAGGAGAACCCAGTTTCCGGTGCAGAAGAACCACCTCCCCCTGAGCTGACCCAGTCCATTTTAGTGGTCAATTACCCCTTTGTATCCGTTTATCCATTATTTATGCCTTTGCTTAAAGGCTGTTCCTAGATCTCCAGGGGCATCACACAATATACAGCAACTTTTACACTCAATTACTTTCATAAGACACCAAAAAAACCTCCCCAATTCTGAAGTGCAACTGTCCCCCGGTTTTCTGGATGAAGCACTGTCTTATCCCCATTTCACAGATGTGAAAACTGAGGCCTGAACACCTGTGGAGGGGAAGATTCAAGTTCTACCCTCCAGGTGGTGGTCTTGGGCAGGTCCCCTCTCCCCTCTGTACTTTGGTTGCCTTCTGGGTGGTCCTGCTCATCTCCTAGAGCACTGTGCAACAAATATTTCTTGATCACCGCTGTGCCACGGTTGACAAGTGACTTCGCATCTGCAGAACGAATGGGCCAGGCACCTGCTAGGTATAGGGGCACAGGCAGTCATGCATCTCCCTCCCCAGGGCAGCCACAAGGGGCTGCAGGCCACAGCAAAGGGAGTTCTTAGGACTTTCCGGAAGGAGAAAAATGAAGCATACATTAAAAGTAAAATAGTGGATGATCATAGCTTGGGGGTTTCACTGTAAAGAGAGCATGAGCCCCATGGGAGTGAACAGTGTCTCTGCCCAAGTCATGTGCCTGCCACAAGCAGGGGTGAGTTTCCTCTGCTGCCCTAAAGAAGTACCACAAACCAGCTGGCTTAAAACAACAGAAATTTATTCTCTCACAATTCCGGAGGCCAGAAGTCTGAAATTCAAATGTAAACAGCCATAATCCCTCTGTAATTCCAGGGGAGGATCCACGCGTTCCTTGGCTACGGCCACATTACTCCAGTCTCTGCTTCCATGTCCACATGGCCTTCTGCCTCTGTGTGTCTCCTCTTCGGTCTCTCTCTCTCTCTCTTTTTTTTTTTTTTTTTTTTTTTTTTGAGATTTTGCTTATTTGACAGAGACAGACACAGCAAGAGAGGAACACAAGCAGTGGGAGAGAGAGAGGGAGAAGCAGGCTCCCCACCAAGCAGGGAGCCCGATGTGGGGCTCGATCCCAGGACCCCGGGATCATGACCTGAGCCAAAGGCATATGCTTAACGACTGAGACACCCAGACGCCCCGTCTTTCGTCTCTTATAAGGACACTTGTCATTGGATTGAAGACCTACCTAGATAATCCAGGATGATCTCGTCTGGAGATTCTTTTTTTTTTTTTTTTTTTTTTAAAGATTTTTTTTTTTTTTTTTTCAGGGGGAGAGGGAGAGAGAGCGAGCACAGGCAGACAGAATGGCAGGCAGAGGCAGAGGGAGAAGCAGGCTCCCTGATGAGCAAGGAGCCCGATGTGGGACTCGATCCCAGGACGCTGGGATCATGACCTGAGCCGAAGGCAGCTGCTTAACCAACTGAGCCACCCAGGCGTCCCTCGTCTGGAGATTCTTAATTACATCCACAAAGACCCTGTTTCCAAGTAAGGTCATAGTCACAGGTTCTGGTTTTAGGACTTGGACATATCTCTTTGAGGGCCACCACTCAACCCACTACAACAGAACAAAGGGTTAGAGTAGTAGCTCTCAACTGCCCCCTGGGGCACCGGGCCACTTCTGGAGTCATATTTTTTTTTTTTAAGATTTTTATTTATTCATTTGACAGAGATCACAAGTAGGCAGAGAGGCAGGCAGAGAGAGAGGGGGAAGCAGGCTCCCCGCTGAGCAGAGAGCCTGATGCGGGGCTCGAGCCCAGGACCCTGGGATCATGACCTGAGCCGAAGGCAGAGGCTTTAACCCACTGAGCCACCCAGGCGCCCCTGGAGTCATATTTAATTGTCACAACGGGAAGAAGGGTTGCTGCTGGCATCTTGCGGATCAAGGCTGCGGTGTTGCTAAACATCCTACAATACACAGGACAACCTGCACCACAAACAATGATCTAGCCCCAATTGTCAAGGATGTGGCAGTTTGGAAATGCTTGGAGAAACAAAAGCCCCAATCAAGTTGGACTTGGCTCCGCAGCACACCACACACACACACACACACACACACACACACACACATCACTCATTGGGTGACTTCCCTCTGCCCCGCCCCCGCCACACATCATTTACTGGGTGACTTGACTTTGAAAATCGGTTTCTCTATGCTGCACCTGTACAATGGAATCAAATCGCACAAACCTGGTAAGGCTGTTCAGAGAACAGGAGCCTGGCACCCCATAAAGATTAGAGGAGAGTCCCCCATTACTGAGATCACTCTGCTCCCAGTGCATCTTGCATTCACAACACGGCAGGACTTCCTGGGGTTCTGGTAGGCTGAGGAAAATCTGACCCAGAAATCATTTCTAAGCAGAATGTAACAAGGACACATTAGGAACGAGCCCATTCACAAAATCTTGACAACATGAATTAAATCTGGAGAATGTGGACTTTGTGATTTCCTTTTTATTTTATTTATTTTTATTTTTTACTTGCTTTTTGGAGAGAAAGAGAGCATGCATGCATGAGCAGGAGGGACAGAGGAAGAGAAAAAGAGAGAGACTCCAAAACGGGGCTCAATCTCACCAACCTGAGATCAAAACCTGAATTGAAATCAAGAGTCAGATGCCTAACCTACTGAGCCATCCGGGAGCCCCATTCTTTCTTTCTTTTTTTTTTTTAATTTTATTTATTTATTTATTTGACAGATAGAGATCGCAAAGTAGGCAGAGAGGCAGGCAGAGAGAGAGGAGGAAGCAGTCTCCCCGCTGAGCAGAGAGCCCGATGTGGGGCTTGATCCCAGAACTCTGGGATCATGACCTGAGCCGAAGGCAGAGACTTTAACCAACCCACTGAGCGACCCAGGAGCCCCCCATTCTTTCTTATTGTTTAAAGCCAACGTGAAGTTTCTTTCAGAGTCTCTCATGTTTTCCTAGGCCTGGAAAAAATCCTCTAGACCTGGTGTACTAGTTAGCTATTGCTGTGTAACAAATCATAACAAATCACCCCAAACTGGAGTGGGTATACAACCGGGATCAACTGTTTGGGGAACGCCATAGGTTGCCTGGGCAGTCCCTCTGCTGGACTAGGCTGGCTCAGGCAATCTGCTACAATCTGCCAGGGGCTGGACTGGAAGATCAGGTGTGTAGCAATTGGTGCTGGCTCTCCTGTGAGCATCTAGCTTGCCTTGGTGAAAATTAATGAAGGGAAACCTTCCTGAAATGCAGCTGAAGGCCAGAAGGGGGAGCTCTCCTGTCGGTACCACCGCATTTCAATTACAGGAAGAAATGTCAATTACAGACCCTAAACAGAAATATCAACAGGAAGAAATTATCATTTAATGGACCCAACAGGAAAAGGTGGACATTGCATCTCCTATAAGACATTGACTATCCAAGCATCAGCAAATGAGAAACCATCATCAGCCCCAACTCCTGGTTCCCCGCAGCGGACTTCCCTTCAAAACAACCCTTCCCAACTTCCTCTTTCTCCATAAAATCCTCTTTTTTGTTTGTTGGACAAGCCTATGGTTTTTACCATAGTTTGCTTGCCCTGAATTGCAATTCTCTGCTATTCCTGAACAAGCCCATTTTTGTTGGTAAAATAACTGACTGTTCTAATTTTAAGGTCAACACCTCCGTGTGGCCTCTTATCCAATAGGCTAGAACAGAGGTCTGCAAATGCAACTCACTGGCCAGATCTGGCTTGCCAGAAGCTGAGAATGGTTTTTACATTTAGGAATGGTTGAAGGAAATCAAGAGTAATATTTCATGACACGCGAAAATTTTATGAAATTCAAACTTCAGTGTCTGTAAATAGAATTTTATTGGAGCCCAGACACATCAATTCATATACATATCATCCAGAGCTACTTTTGCAAGACAGTGGCAGAATTCGAAATTGCAAGAGACCCTATGGCCCACAAATCCAAAAGTATTTACTATCTGACCCTTTATAGAAAAGCTTTGTCAACACTGGGCTAGGTCAGGTTCCTCACACAGGGCTTTTGGAGGCAGCCTTCTAAGAGAATGAAAATGACAAGCGAGGATAAGACTCATCCTCCAAACTCAGACCTCCCACCACATTCTCTTGGTCAAAGCAAGTCATGAAGCTGGCCCAGATTCAAGGAAAGGGGAACTAATTTCGAATTCTTGATGAGAGGGGACTGCAAATGCTTGTGGCCATGATTTTCAACCTTACACATGAAGGGATCTTAAGGTGGGCTGTCCCCCACTGAATTCAGGGGGGTGTAGGGGAAAAAAACCCACACCTTTATTTTCATTAACCTCTATTGACCTTAAAAATAAAGTCAGCTAGCAAAAATAGGTTTCTTTGGAAATAGTAGAGAATTGTGCAAACTACAGCAAAAACCGTAGCCTCTTTCAATAAAGAAGATGAAGGTTATTTTATGGAGAAGAAGGGAGGAAGTTGGGAGGGGTTGTTTTGAAGGAAAGTCCAATGGAGAAAAGCAGTTCAGGGTGATGATGGCTAATTGGCTGAGTTGCAGGGGTGGTTGACTTATTGTAGGAGATGCAATGTCCCTCTTTCCATGTTGGGAGCTGCAATTGATCATTCTTTCCTCTGGATTCTTCTAGTGAAGTTCTGAAACTGACCCGTCTTCCTGTAACTGACAGCTGGTCTGGTGAGAGCTCCCCCTCCTGGCCTGCTGCGTCCATTTTAACAAGTTTCCCATTAACTTTTACACTTAACTGGAAGGTGGGATGTTTTTCATGTCCTGTCAAAGCAGGTATCAGCCAGCCCTGTGACTTTGACTCCCGTGGAAAGCAAAGATAATTTCACATCACATCCTGGCCATTGCACGCAGACACCTCAAAATACCATTTATCACAGTAGAAATCACAATCATTTGTAGAACCCTGGTGAACCACAATTACTTAACACATTGAATTCATGAAGAATCTCGTATATTTTACATCACAACTTAATAAGATATTTTCACACCCATGTGTCAGGATTACTGTTTTCCTTTGCAATCCTGTACTTTTTCTTAATGGGTTTCAGCTGTCTTCCGGGAAGGAGCCCATGGGCCGCCTGCCCCTACCCTCAAAGGCAGCGCAGAATCAGGTCACGGTTTAAGCAGATTAGTGAGGTCCTAAACTGGCCTCCTAAAGATACCTAATCCTGGGCCAGCCATCAGCCAGCAGACCCAGGGCCTCACAAAGTCCCTCCACCGTGTCCCCAGCTCCCAGCCAAGGCTGCCATGGCCTCCCTGTTCTCCGGCCGCGTCCTGATTCGCAACAACAGTGACCAGGATGAACTGGACACGGAGGCTGAGCTCAGTCGCAGGCTGGAGAACCGGCTGGTGCTTCTCTTCTTCGGCTCCGGGTCCTGCCCACAGTGTCAAGCCTTCGCACCTATCCTCAGGGACTTCTTCGTAAAGCTCACAGATGAGTTCTATGTGCTGCGGGCAGCCCAGCTGGCTCTGGTGTACGTGTCCCAGGACCCCACAGAGGAGCAGCAGGATCTGTTCCTCAGGGACATGCCAAAGAAGTGGCTCTTCCTGCCCTTCGAGGATGACCTGAGGAGGTGAGGTGGGAGAAGAGGTCAGGGAGGGCTTCCTGGAGGAGGAGATATTTCTGCTGAAAGTGAAGTTTTTGTTTATTGTTCCCTCTGTTCCAGCTGGAATTAATGAGCACGTCCTGTGTGCCAGTTTGTCCCCAGATGGGGGGGGAGGGGACTACCCAAGGGGCTACATATGCCCATATCTACTTAGCTCCCAAGGAGCTTACAACCTCGTTGGGGAGACAGATGTGACACAGACTCAAATACATATACAATAAGAAACTGCAGTAATGATCCAGAGGACAAAGGGAGGATGCCGTGTGGAAATATAATGGGGAGACCTTGCTGAGGTTTGGGGTCAGGGAATGGTTCCTTGAAGAAGTGTTTTTAAAGAGAGACCCCCAAGGCCAGGGAGGATAGGAAAGAGTGAGGAGAGGGAAGGGTTTCCAGGCAGAGGGTACAGCACAGATAAAGGCTGGGAGGCCATCAGAGAAAGAGCAGCGGTTCAGGGAACTGTAAGCAATCACAGATGGGAGGGATGCCTGTGTGGCTCAGCAGGTTAAACGTCTGCCTTTGGCTGGGGTCACAATGCCAGGGTCCTAGGATCAAGTCCCATGTTGGGCTCTGTGCTCAGCCGGGAGTCTGCTTCTCGCTCTCCCTGCTTGTGCGCTCTCTCTCTCTCTCTCTGACAAATAAA
Organism: Enhydra lutris kenyoni; assembly: GCF_002288905.1. NCBI lineage: Eukaryota > Metazoa > Chordata > Mammalia > Carnivora > Mustelidae > Enhydra > Enhydra lutris. Next base: position 2,147,903 of record NW_019154094.1, on the reverse strand, counting down.
TAAAATCTTTATAAAAAAATAAGCAATAGGAGAGGTCTGCAAGCACCATATGGAGCAGCACCACGGTCTCCATCTTTTTTTTTTAATTTTATTTATTTATTTGACAGACAGAGATCATAAGTAGGCAGAGAGGCAGGCAGAGAGAGAGGAAGGGAAGCAGGCTCCCCGCTGAGCAGAGAACCCGATGTGGGACTCGATCCCAGGACCCTGGGATCATGACCCGAGCCGAAGGCAGCGGCTCAACCCACTGAGCCACCCAGGCGCCCCCGGTCTCCATCTTAATGGGAGTGGATATGATCCTCAGAGTAGCTGGAGCCAGGCAGGAGGGCATCGGAGCTGAGAAAGAGGTGGTGTACCCAGTTGCCCAATGAACAATGCTACAGCTCATGGCTGTCTTAGAACCCTCCCCTTTTCTGCAGGAAGGCATCCCTTTTTTTTTTTTTTTTTTTTTTTAGTTTAAAAAATTTTTTTAACATTTTATTTTTAAGTAATCTCTACACCCAGCATGGGGCTCGAACTCACAACCCTGAAATCAAGAGTCACACTCTCCTCAGACTGAGCCAGCCAGGTGCCCTGGCTTTCCTTCTTTTTAAACTTCAACTTTTCGTGATGAAAAATTTCCAAGATCTCTCAAGTTGGAAGAAGCATGCAGTGAAATCCACAGCACTCATTGGCACCTGGCCATGTTTGCTTTATCTACACACACGGGAAGTTTGCAAGGAACCATTTGAAAGCGAGTCACAGGCTTCTGACACTTGACTGACTTCATTAATTTTGCTCCCCAAGTTGGAAGTTTCTAGAGACCTTCATTCTCCACCCAACATTATCAGAGTTAGGACACTTGCTCCCTCCTTCTGCCCTCTCTGCCGCTGAGGGGGATCTTTCCTGCAAAGTGGCAACATTTTCCTTCCCAGGGCAGAAATGTCAGCTGTGAGGGTGTCAGAGCCAAATTCAGACCTGCTGACCTCGTGTGACACAGGGTCCTCTGGACAAAGCCTACTCAGAGTGGCTTAGGTGTCTGGACAGAGAGTGAGCAATTCCCTACCCCCCTTCTTGCCACCCTATACACACAGGAACACACACACACACACAGTTCCCAGATAAAATACAGGATGCCCAGTTAAAAACAAATTTCGCATCAACAATGAGTCCTTTTTTAGTGTATGTTTTTACTTTTTATATTTTTTAAAGATTTTATTTATTTATTTGACAGAGAGAGGGAACACAAGCAGGGGGAGTGGGAAGGGGAGAAGCAGGCGTCGCTGAGCAGGGAGCCCAACGCTGGGCGCTGGGCTGCATCCCAGGACCGTGGGATCATGACCCGAGCCCAAGGCAGACGCTTAACCAACTGAACAACCCAGGCGCCCCAGTATACGTTTTTAGCATAAGTATGTCCCGCATAGTGCATGTTGTGATGTGTTATATATAATTATAATATGACATGACATGAAATATATGAGATGGTAGCTTGTCTGAGGTATTGGAGACACAGCGCAGAGGCCACTGCGGCCTGGCCAGGTCCCCGGGCGCCCCCAGCGCACACCGTGCACACGGAAGGCGCTCTGTGAGTCCTGGGAGGAGGGGTGTGTGGCTCCCTAGCTCGGAATCGGGGACCGGCTTCCGACCGGACTGACGCGCCCGCCCCGCAGGGACCTCGGGCGCCGCTTCTCCGTGGAGCGCCTGCCGGCTGTCGTGGTGCTCAAGCCTGGCGGGGACGTCCTCACCCGCGATGCCACCGACGAGATCCGGCGCCTGGGCCCGGCCTGCTTCGCTAACTGGCAGGAGGCGGCGGAGCTGCTGGACCGCAGCTTCCTGCAGCCCGAAGACCTGGACGACCCCGCGCCGCGGAGCCTCACCGAGCCGCTGCGCCGCTGCAAGTACCGCGTGGACCGGACCGCCCGGGGCAAGCGCGGCCCCGGGAGCGGGAGCCCGCCGGAGCCGGAGGGCGGAGCGGAGGGCGGTGGCGCCGGAGAGCTTTTCTGACCCCCGCGGGGAGCTCGCGCGTGGGGATTCGGGGCTGCGACCTCCAGAGGAGTTACCGCCCCAGACTCTAAGGGGTCACAGAAGGGGACACTCGAGGCAGACGTCGCGGCGTCCGGGAGCAGCGCCACCCCCCAGCAGGCGGCCCTCGGACTCACCCGCCGGTCTTCGAGAGATGTAAAGTGCCGCGGGGTGGGAGGCAGGGGGGAAGGGGGGCGGGGCGTGCAAGGAGACAGTCAACCCATTCAAAACTAAGCAAAGGACCTGAAGAGGCATTTCTCCAAAGAAGATGCACAAACGACCAACAAACCCACAAAAAGATGCTCAGCCTCCTCAGCCCTTAGGGAAATGCAAATCAAAAGAACGGTGAGGGGCTCCTGGGTGGCACAGTGAATTAAGCCTGTGACTTCGCCTCAGGACATGATCCCACGGTCCCCCATTGGCTCTCTGCTCAGCAGGGATCCTGCTTCCCGCCCCCTTTCCCACACCCACCTCCTGCCTCTCTGCCTACTTGTGATCTCTGTCTGTCAAATAAATAAATAAAATCTTAAAAAAAAAAAAAAAGGCACGGTGAGATCCCACTTCACGCCCAGTGGGATGGCTATAATCAAAACCCAGGCGTAATGAGTGTTAGCAGGGAAATGAAGAGAGTGGAGCCCTCGGGCATTGCTGGTGGGAAGGTAAAAGTGTGCAGGTTCTGTGGAAAGCAGTCTGAGGTTCCTCCATAAGATAAATACAGAATGACCGTAATTACCAGCAATTCCACTCCAGGTATAAACCCAAAAGAAATAGGGACTCAAATAACCGTGTACATGTTCACAGCAACACTATTCTCAACAGCTAAAAGGTGGGAAAAAACCCAAATGCCCCGCAACAGACAAATGCATAAACACAATGTGGTCCATCCATCAGCGGGATACTCTTCAGCCCCTAAAAGGAACGGAGAACTAATACACGGTACAATGTAGATGAACGTCAGTGAAAGAAAAGGGACACCGGAAGTCATATAGGTTCTGGCTCCATTTATATAAAATGTCCAGGACAAATCCAGAGACAGAAAGCAGATCAGCGGTTGCCAGGGCTTAGGGGAAGGGGAAGGGGTCTCCTTTGGGGATGATGAAAATGTTCCAGAACCAGACGAAGATGCTGTTTGCACAACACTGTGTATGTACTAAATACCACTGGACTGTTCACTTCGGAATGGTTTCTTTTACATCATGTAAATCTCACCTCAATGTTTAAAGTTAAAAATAAATAGATAATAACCCAAAATACGGGCCATGGGAAGAACAAAGTCGAACAGCAAAAGACAGGGGTGCCTGCTCAAGCCGGGGCCGCCAAAGGGCCTCGCCCAGGAGGCGACATTTCGGCAAAGCCTTAAAAGAAGGTCGAACGGAGGGGAAATCGCAGCCAACTGCAAGGTCCGCAGGTAAAGAGACCGAGTATCAAAGGGAATTATTTTTAAAAATTCGTTCAAGTTTCTTTCTTTTCTTTTCTTTTCTTTCTTTTTTTTTTTTTTTTTTTAGCAATGAAACAGGTGCTTTGGGCAGTGGGCGGTGTGGCGGTCCCTTTAATGAGTTTAGGGGCTTGTAGGGCTCCCGGGATCCAGCCACCGAGCCCGTTCCTGTCTTGGGGCCGCCTCTGTCCCTTCTTTGCCCCGCCCGGCGCCGGCCCCGCCGGGCCAGGACCTGGAGACCGGGAGGGGGCGCCCGCAGGGTCCCTGGAGGGAGGAGAAAGACTTTGACCCAAGTTTTCTCAGAGCTTCCTCATCCCCACGGCGATCTGCACACCAATCCGTCTACGGCCCCTCAACTTTCAGATACCCCTTGCGGTCCCGCCCCCTTCGGAACTCCTGGGGACCTTTGGACGCCCGCCCAACTCCCCTGCCCCGCTAAAATCTCTTTTATTCCTCGACCGCCGCCCACCCCCACCCCGGCTCACAGACCCCCAGTCATGGCCCGGTCGTACGGCGGCCGGGTGCTGGCCGCGATGACCTTGCTGGGCATCCCGGCGGCCGTGCTGGCGGCGCTGGGAGCGCAGCTGCTGTTCCAGCTGCAGGCAGGCCGCGCCGAGCTTCGGGGACTGCGCGCCGACGGGCTCGGCCCGGAGCTGGGCACCGGCCCTGGGCTGCCCGAGGACGCGGCCGGGGCGCTGCTGCCGCTGGCCGCCGCGCTCGCCGCGCTCGCCCTGGTGTTGGGCCTCACCTGCCTTCTGCTCGCGGCGCTCTGCGGCCACCTGGGCGCCGAGCTGGCGCGGGGGCCCGGCCCCGGCAGGTAGGACAGGCCCCTCCGCCCCGAGGCCCGGCTGGGGGCTGAGCAAGCCCAGGCGAGCCGCTGCCCCTGTCGGGACCTCAGGTTGGGGGAGAGCGTCCCCTCTCCCCTCTTCCTTGCTTCCATCCCGTCCTCCCTTCCTCCTCTCTCTCCATCCCCCACTCCCTCTATCATCTCTCCCTCCCTCCATCCCTCCCTCCATCGGGAGTGAATCGACTGCTGCACTCCCCCCACCTCCACCATTTTACAGAGGTGGAAACTGTGGTCATTGGGCACCCAGGGCCGGGTGGCCCCGGTGTTGACAGCGCTTATCATTGAGGGAACCCTAAACTCTATGTGCTTTTCGCATTCTGTGGACTAGCCAAGTGAAGGCCCGTGACCCCTGCGAGGCTGGTGTTCCTGCCTCCCTTACAACAGGGGAGGCTGATCTCTTTAGGCTGCCGGGTTTGGAAGAGGGTGGAGGAGATTTGAACTTCCTTCTGGTAGAGCCAGAGTCTGTGCTCTAGTCCTGGGTGGGGATCCTTCCTCAGGCAGCGGAGCTCAGGAACATGGGCACTGGGGGAGGCAGGTGTCAGGGGACAGGGAATGTAGCAAAGAACCTTCCCAGTGTTCCCCTCCAGGATGCTGGGGGAGGGGAGACAGAATCAGGGTCCCTGATTCCATGGATTTGAATGGATGGGAACTTTCACCACTGGGGTGGATCTCACCTAAAGCGTGCGCTATCCATTCCATAGCTCAAGGGGGGCTGAAATACACTCATGTGTCAGTCAACAGATACCCAATCATGGGTGTCTTCAGGGGGCTGAGCCTAGCACCAGGAGTAGAGGACACAGCAGGAATCAGGTGGACCCAGACCTGTCCTCATGGGGTAGACAATAGAGACAAGACAAATAACTTAAGTGAGGATGAATGCTGGGAAAGGAGGAATGGGGTGATGCCAAGAAAGAGGGCAGAATGGGGGTTGAAATGGGACCATCAGCGGAGGCTTGAGCAGAGACTTGAAGAAGGGAAGGAGGCAGAAGATCTGGAGGACTGTGATCCAGGCAGGAGGAACACCATGTGCAAAGGACCTGGAGCAGGAATGAGCTTGGGGTGTTAGGGGGAGATCAAGGTGATTGATGTGGCCAGAGGGAGACATAAGGGAGATAAGGGCAGAGAAATCAGGAACTGGACCATGTAGCTCTTCTTGTGCTGTGGTGACCCCTTTGGGGGTTACTCTGCCTGAGAGAGTTGTGAGAAAGGAGGGGCATGATCTGACTTCAGTTTGGAATAACCCCTCCGGCCACTGTGGGAAAAGGGGGCATGAGGTCAGGTGGTGGAAAGACTGGGGAGGAGGCCACTTCTGCTGTACCACTGGGAGATGAGCGATAATGGAAGCTCTCAGAGCCTCTGTTTCTTAAGCCTCCAGGAGGGAGGAAGGGAGAGTGCACACAACAGAAGCACTTAGCATGTTGCCAGGCTCAAAATGAAGACCTCCATCAGTCTCAGCTCTTGGGAATCTCTGTTTCTACCATGTCTGATAACAAGTTAGCCCTGGTTTCTTTACTTCCCAAATGAGTCTGTAAAATAATGGAAGTCAGGTGCACAGCTAGTGTCTATGCATAACAGCTGCCTCATGAGTGTTGCATTTTGAATGGACTGATGTATACGGATGGGCCATAGAAGAGGGGGAAGGATGGTGGATGGATGAGCGGTGAATGAGGAATGGATGAATGGACAGATGGATAGTTGGTTGGATGGATAGTGAGGGGGAGTGGATGGTGGATGGATGGGTGGGTGAAGGATGAAAGGGTGGATAGAAGGACGGGTAGTTGGGTGGTGAATGGCAAATGGGTGGATGGACAGATGGTGGCTGTTTCAGTAAGTGGTTGGATGGATTAATAGGGCCTGATTGAATGGATGGATGGCTGTACGGTTGAATAATCGATGGGGATGTGTAGATGGTAGATGGTAGTGGTACCTGGAAGGATGGATGAATGGGTAGATAGATAGAGAGATGGATGGATGGATGGATGGATGGATGGATGGATGGATGGATGGATGGACAGGTCCTTACATAGATCTCGGGCCTCCCTGGCCTTCCCCCACCAGCTCCACCTGAGCTCATTCTCTTCCTGCTGCCCCCTCAGGTCTGACTGGTTTCTCTATGACTGCCGCCTCCTCAGACACGTGGCCCTTGGCCTTTTCTGCTGTGGGGTCTCTGTCTACTTAGCAGGTGCGTGCTGGGGGATAGAATGTTGGGTGTAGAGCCCTGGGCTGGGGTGGCCAAGGGTCGTGGCCCCATAACTGAAGTCAGCTCCAGTGCCAGTCTGCCTGTGTTCAACTCTTGGCTCTGACACTTTCTTGCTCTGGGACCTTGGGCAGATTCCCTCTGTGTCCAGGTTTCCTCATCAGTACAGTGGGGATACATAGTTCCCCACCTTCTAGAATTACTAAGGGGATTCCGGGTTAATCCCTGAGAAAGACTGTGAATGGCATCTGACCCCAGTAGGGGTTCCATAAGTCGTAGTGGTCTTCAGAACATTTATGATTCTTCAGTTTCCTACATTTGGTTTGAACAAAAATTTTCATGTCCTTGGTGTTTTTTTGGAGATAGTGTTTCATGGGTTGGTCTTAGTAAAAAGCTGTTGGTTACAAATATCAGAACCTCCAGCTCAAGAATGGCTTAGGTTAAAAAAAATGCTTTATAAACCAGAAATGCAGTTGTAAATCCCAAAACATGAAACAGAACAAAAACTAAAAGTGTGGGTGCCAGAAGGACACGGCGCATTGTCTTTCCTTCCCTGACTCGTGATAACTTTTCTTGGATCCACATCCTCTCACCCGCACTTGCCAGTAAAGTAATCAAAGCATCAAGCATCCTAACATCTTATATATCGTTCTAATCTTGGAAAATGCATTGATGGTGCTGCAGACTCAGGGCTGAAACATACACAGACCACTGGCAGTCCTATAAACAACGTGTTTTACTAGAAGAAAAAAATATTCAGCTGAATGAAAAACAAGGGGTTTGCTATTACTGTCTTTTTTTTTTTTTTTCATTCCTACAACAGAGAAATAGAAGTTTAGGAGATATATTTAAATTATTTATTTGTGAGATGTGAGCCTAGGGTTCATTATGGGACTATAAGGGTATATATGGATATATAAAGTGCAGGGAACTCTGCATAACTTTTGCTGTTAGACTTAATAAAATGCTCCAGCTCTGAGTTTTTTAAAAAGGAGAGTGGAGGGGGTGACGCATGTGTCTGTAAAGATCGGGGCTGCTTGGCCTCAGGTGCAGCTGGATCTAGGTGCTCCACAAGGTAATCAGAAATGCCTCTTGTTTCACCTCTTCACCTGCTATCCCCTGGGAAAGATGCCTGTATCTATAAGTGCTTTCAACACAATGCCTACAACCTTGAGCCCTTTCCCAGGCTGGGAAAAAAAAAATTGTTGGAGACTTGGAGAATAAGATATCCTCATTCTGATACACAAGAAAACTCACAAAGAGGGGAAAAAGGTAACTGTGTCAGCCTCATTAAGTGTTAAATTAAGAATTTGTTGAGCTCCCATTTAGATTCCTTTTGAGGTTAGATTACCTCACTCAGCAAGAATGCCCGAGCACATCCAGCCAATCATCCAATCATCCATTCGTTGCTAGCCAGAGCCAAAAGAATAATTTTAAAAACCTTTTCAAAAATGTTTAGAGCAAAAGAAGTCCTTGGCCTCACTTTAATCTGTTGAACATAATGCAGTGTGGCATCTTAAAAGCAAACAGTACAGAGTCGGAGAAAGCATAAAGACAGCCAGCAAAGTGCCAAGAAGGCTTCCAGCCCACTCTGGGCTTCTCCTGGACCAATTCCCCCGCTGCTGCAGTAAGAAAATTCCTCCCTACCCACAGCCCAGTCAAAAGCCCCAGGGCTTGCTTTGATTGGCTGGGCTTGGGTCATGTGATAGCACTGCACCAATCAGTACAACCAAGGGAAGCAATGCTTTGACTGGCCTAGCCTAGCACCATACCCATCAACGATGTCAGAGAGGTGGCTCAGTGCTCCTACATTAATGATCTGGATGAAGGTAGGGACTGAGCTGGTGGTTTTCAATGGGAACAGATTCTGCTGATCCAGGGGACATTTGCCAATATCTGGAGACATTTTTGGTTGTCATGACAGGGAAGGGGGAAAATGCTACTGCATCAAGTGGGTAGAAGCTGCTAAATATCCTACAGTCCACCGGACAGTCCTCATCAAAAAGAATGGTGCCAGCTGGGTGCTGGACAAGTCAACAAGCTAGCGCAGATTGGTCCTCAAGGTCAGGTCACCAACCATCTCGTTGAGACCAGCAAACAGGCCAGAGAGGGGCTGTGATTCACTCAAAGTTAAATCACGGGATTCAGGAAGCCTGAGATCCAGGTTGTTTTAGTTGTGGTCAAGTACATATAACATAAAATTCACCATTTTACAGTAAAATGCATGTGATGATGGTGTAAGAGAATTAGGTAGTTAAGCTATGTGCCTATCATGTACAAGTTTCTGTGACTGCCCTCTGTTTGGGGGAGCTCTCCCAGAGCTTGGGGAGCAAACGTTTGTCGACTAAGTAAATGAGAGCCATTTCTTTCCCCAGCACTGTCCATCTACGCCCTGCTGCTCTTTGAGATCGAGACAGGTGCAGCAGCCGCCTCCATCCTTGGAGTGGGTGCTCTGGTCCTGGTGGCAGCGCTGACCCACACTCTGCTCCGAGCTGCCCGGGCCACCCGCCGTGGCCTCCATGAACTGTCCCCACCACACTTTGAAGACGACCCTGTCCGCCCTGCTGAAGTCTCCAAGGCCAGCCCCAGGGCTCAGCCCCAGCAGGGTACCCACCACCACACCCCCTACTCATCCTGCCCAGAACCTGGGGACCCCCTCAGACCCACAGTCACTGCTACAGCACCTGCAGCCATGGGGGGAGGCCGGGAGAGCAGCCTGCCTTTATCCCACTTGCACCGGACACTGTCAGCTGGCAGGGGCCACTGGGAAGGGGTCACCCACGAGATGCGTAGCATGCTGGGCCACCGGTCACGGGGCTCAGGGAAGGACTCTACACTGGTGTGAACCCAGGGATCAGGGATAGAGACCTGGTGTCAGGCAGCAGGAAGAGGACTCTGTAAAGATAGGTCCAGGCTCAGCCACAGTAGCAGTATGACTTGATTTCTCAGCATCCGTGCCTTGTGTCTTCAAGGTGGCTTCATGTCACAAAATGGCTGCCAGGGCTCCAGCCTTCACCTCCTCTCTCGGAGGGAAAGGCAGAGACCAGGGTGTACTCAGCACCTGGAAATCTTCCTGGGAGGCCTTGGGACCCTCCTGCTTATACCTCACTGGTGAGAACAGAGTCACATGGCCACATCTCTGGGCAGAGGAGGCTGGAAAATGTAGCTGTCCAGATGTTAGATGCAGGAGGGGAGGGTTGGGCTTAAACAGTGGTTCTCTAAATGTCTCCATCCATTTTACAGATGAGGAAACCGAGGTCCAAAGAAGGGCAGTGACTCACCAGGAGTCCCATGGCCAGTACTGAGCATCAGAGTCAGGATTCGAACCGGGTTTCTGTAACCCCCATGCTGCTGACAGTGCAAGTCTCAGACTCTACGACTTCTTCCAGGCTGTGAGCATTTGAAATCTGTGTGTGCTGTGCTCAGAGCACCCTAGGGCCCCAGGTGCACATGGACGGCTGGACCCAGCCTTCTGGCTGTGGGCTTCGCTGCTCTGTGTCTCAGTTTCCTTGTTTATAAAATGTGGCCAGAAGCAGTTCCCCCTCCTAGGGCTCCTGTGAGACTCGGTGTAAGCCAGTCCAGGTGCCTGTGCACAGTAGATCCTCAGTGCATGTCAACATGTGTCGTTATCAGTCGGATGCCCTGGTGGCAGGAGAAGGGGGGTTGATGGCCACTTTCTGGGGCTCACAAAACTGCCAAGGCTTAAAGTGGATGACTCAGAGCCCCAGGGATCTCCAGAGGCCCTGGCCCCACTCCCATCTCATGCAGCCCTCAAATAAACTCTGACCCTCGCTATCTCCTTTGTCACTCGAGTCACATCCAAACATGTTGTGTGGTCAAGCCCAGGCCTGGGGTAATGGGTGGGATGACAGGAGTGGGGTGGGGAGGCAGAAGTGGGGGGCAAGGGTCTATTCCCTGTAGACCCTAGTTGGGGAGCCATGTCCCAAAAATCTTCATGCACATAAATTTCACTGGGGGTGGGGATGCCTGGCCTCCACTCTCACCCCAAATGGACAGATGTCCCCAGAATTCTCCTAGTGCATCCCTTCCTGAGCCACACAGGCACTCTGAGTCCCAGGGAGAGAGGAGACGGCTCAGCCACAAAGTGATTTCAAGCCCCCCTAGGACCCTTTCCTACAGACAGACAGGTGACAGCACTCGGGGGGTGGGGGGGCTGGTCTCTCAAGCCTGACCCTGGCAGGGATCCTGCTGATCTGATACACCCAGACCTGAGTGGCCCACCAACTCCAACTCCAGCTGCCTCCTCCCAGAGCAGCTCGTAAGATGCATAGACCTCCTTGCTGGTAGAATGGAGTGAGGACAGAACACATATGAACGTCCCACATGGCGCCTGACACGTGGGAGCACCCAGTAAGCATGGGTTCTTGGGGACCACAATAAATATCAATGAAAAAGATCAAATAAGAATAAATGTCAGGGGACCTGGCTGGCTCAGTCGGTAGAGCATCTGACTCTTGACCTCAGGGCCATGAGTTCAAGCCCCATGTTGGGTGTAGAACTTACTTTTAGAAATAAATAAGTAAATAAGTGTTACATCATTATAACATGCCTGGTTCTGCAGATACGTGCCAGGCACTTTCCTGGCCTCAGTTTATCTTTGGGACAGCCCCACTTACAGATGGGGAAACTGAGACCCAGGAAATAAGGCCACATGGTGGCCATGGCTGGAACCTCATTACCCCATCACAGAGGGTTCCAGGGCACAGCAGGTGCCTGAGAAACACTGGGAATTGTCGTTTCTGAGACTCCCCTGGAATGGGGCAGTCCCCTGGGACTCGGGTGTGGGAGAGGAGAATGAGGAGGAAGGACCATGGCTGTTTGCCAGCGAGCAGCACCTCATCTCCTGGACTGGGCAGGGGAACCAAAAGCTGGACCCCTCAGCCTCATCTCCAGGGCCAGGCCTAGGGTGCAGGTGCAAACCTGGAGACCTAGAAGAATTGAAAGCAGGTCTTCAAACAAATTCTTCTACAAACATATTCGTAGCAGCACTAGTCACACTCGCCAAAAGGTGGAAACAACCCAAATGGCCATCAACAGGTAAGCGGATAAAAAATGTGATGAATCCATCCAACGGGAATATTAACTCAGCCATGAGAAGGGACAAAGCACTGACCTATTCTACATATGGATGAAGCTCGGAAACATCATGCCAAGTGAAAGAAGACACACACAAAAGGCCACATAGTGTGGGATTCCACATATATGAAACATCCAGAACAGGCCGATCCGTAGAGATGAGGCAGATCAGTGGCGGCCAGGGGCTGGGGTGGGGGTGGGGGGCATGGGGAGTGACTGCTCATGAGGACAGGCTTTCCTTTCTGGGTGATAGAAATGTTCTGGAATTAGGAGTAATGTTTGCACCACATTGTCAGTGCACTAAATGCTTCTGAATTGTGCACTTTATAGATTTTATTTATTTATTTATTTATTTATTTATTTATTTATTTGACAGAGATCACAAGCAGGCAGAGAGGCAGGCAGAGAGAGAGGAGGAAGCAGGCTCCCTGAGAATTGTGCCCTTTCAAGTGGTGAATTCTGTGTTATGTGAATTTCACCTTAATCAAGACAAATTTAAGGAGGCACTTGTTCTCAGGCTCCTGCAGGTACAGATGGGGTCCTGAACTAGAATGAGCTCCTTAAATGTTGTACCTCTCGAGCTCACTAGCCTCACTCTCATCTGACCCTTGCTCATCCACGTGGGACCCAGGACATGCAAGGTTTCAGCTTGGAAGGCCGGCTGGGAGTGCTGCCCATAGCCCAGTCGAAACCTGCCCCGCCTTGCTGGCTGTTCTCTGGAAGGGACGCCGAGCATCCTCATATCCCAGCCAGAATCAGATGAGAGGGGATGAGGCTGATCCTGGGGCTGGAGCCAAAGGCTCAGGTCGCTCTGTGTCCTCCAGGAGCTGGGACAGACCTGGCTCCAGAAACAGTCATGCGACCTGCCACTTTAGTTTCCTTTACAAAATAAGGTAACCTCCTCCACTCCACCAAACACAGCTATGAGGACCAAATCAGAAAGGATATCGACGTCTCCATTAATTCCACGGGCCATGCAAAAACCAGCAGCTGTCAGCATCCTGGTGTGATTAGAAAGTGGACAACATCTCTCAAAGATGTTGCCTTTGATTGGGATCATCAGAACTAGACCTTGAGGGGTGCCTGGGTGGCTCAGTGGGTTAAAGCCTCTGCCTTCGGCTCAGGTCATGATCCCAGGGTCCTGGGATCAAGCCCCACCTCTGGCTCTCTGCTCGGCAGGGAGCATGCTTCCCCCTCTCCCTCTGTCTGCTTCTTGTGATCTTTCTCACTGTCAAAGAAATAAATAAAATCTTAAAAAAAAAAAAAAAAAGAACTAGGGGCGCCTGGATGGCTCAGTGGGTTAAGCCTCTGCCTTCAGCTCAGGTCATGATCCCAGGGTCCTGGGATCGAGCCCCGCATTGGGCTCTCTGCTCAGCAGGGAGCCTGCTTCCTCCTCTTTCTCTGCCTGCCTCTATGCCTACTTGTGATCTCTGTCAAATAAATAAATAAAATCTCTGGGGGGAAAAAAGGATTAAAAAAAAAAAAGAACTAGACCTTGAGATGATTTGAGGGATGTGGTTTGTCTATATGGGAGACTACCCCAGGAACCCCCAGAGCCCTCCGGGGACACCAGTGAGCAGATAGTACTGTGGGCAACTGAGGCTCCATGCTGTTGGGGACCTCTGGGAAACAGCATAGAGCACACACAGCAGAGTGGTCCCCACACAAGGGCTTGGGCCTGGGGTGTTTATCCACTGAACCCCATCAGGTATTGGCTGAGAGCTGCTTCTAGAAAGATTAACCCCTCACACTTCTGGTCTTCCCTGTGCACCAGCTGGACACACTCTTGTGGCCAAAGGAGGGCCCAGGAAAGGTTGGAGGTATTTTCTGTGAATGATATTCATCAGGGAGAGATAAACATGAAGAGGGTGAAGGGGAGGGGGGTAGAGAGTGTCTGTTCCAGCTTTGTTGCATTTTTGCAACAGCAGGCATAGTGGGGGATACTGAAAACACTTAACCACACTATTCCTGGTTGAGAAGAACTATTGAGTTTTGGCTGCCCACCATGGCTCGGATACCCTGACTAATTCACACAAGCATCACCATTGTTGTCACCTTGATCCAACTGGTCTCTCTTTAGTTCTGCACATGCAATCTACTGAAAGTGGCAGGACAGAGCTGGGGTCCTCTGTGCTTGTGACACTAAGAATGGAAAGCCAGATGCCACCTTGAAGGAAATTGCTCTGCATGACAAGGGGCATATTCCGCGCACACACACACACACACACACTCCCCAGAAAACACTTTATGAACACACTTTAAAACATATTTTGGGTGAAATAAGAGTTTTGAAAAGACCTCATGAACCCTCCATTTCAGGACGGTTCTAGGTACAGTGCAAATTGGACCTTAGGCTCAGAAGGGTTCAGAAGGCTCAGAAGACCACCCAAGATGCAAAACTGAGTTTATTGGGTTAAATGGAGCAATAATCACAAAAATACTATCTGAAAATCCAGCACTCTTTCTTTCCGACTTCAATATCCTTTGAGTTTGTATCTGTTAGCTCTTGCTGCAAATCATCCTCCAAAGTTAGCCGCTCAGAAGGACATGCATTTAGGGGTGCCTGGGTGGCTCAGTGGGTTAAAGCCTCTGCCTTTGGCTCAGGTCATGATCCCGGCGTCCTGGAATCGGGCCCCGCATCCGTCTCTCTGCTCAGCGGGGAGCCTGCTTCCTCCTCTCTCTCTGCCTACTTGTGATCTCTGTCTGCCCAATGAATAAATAAAATCTTTAAAAAAGAAAAAAAAAAGAAGGACACGCATTTATTATCTGACATTTTCTGGAGGTCAGGAATCTGGGCATGGCTCAACTGAGACCTCCCCTTCAGACTGAAGTCTGGGTTCAACAGGGGCGGGATCTGCTTCCAAGCTCACTTTGGGGTTGTTGGCAGGGGTCCATCCATGCCCTAAAAGCTGCGGAACTGAGGGGCTTGGTTCCTTTCTGGCTGTTGGTAAGGGGCTGCCCTCAGTCCCATCATACATGGGCCTCTTTATAAGCCAGTCTGCTTTAGCAAAACCAGCAAGAGAGTCTGCAACCAGACGGAAGCCACTGGCTTAGAACCTAATCATGGCGGGCGCCTGGGTGGCTCAGTGGGTTAAAGCCTCTGCCTTCAGCTCAGATCATGATCCCAGAGTCCTGGGATTGAGCCCCACATCGGGCTATCTGATCAACAGGGAGCCTGCTTCCCTTCCTCTCTCTCTGCCTGCCCCTCTGCCTACCTGTGCTCTGTCAAATAAATAAATAAAATCTTAAAAAAAAAAAAAGAACCTAATCATGGAAGCGACACCCATCACCCTTGCTGTGTTCGGTTGGTTAGAAGTGAGTTGCTAGATCCAGCCCATACCCAAGGGAGGGGATTATAGGGGTCTGAACACCAGGACACCATGGTCTTTGGGGACCATCTCAGAAGCTACCTAATGTCTCGTAAATTCTCTTCAGGCTCTGCCCAATTAAAAAGGGTAGGTGTCTGAGCAAGATGAGAAAGGGGTGTTTTCCATACAGCACAAATCAGCTGTTTTCAGTTAGGATCTCTAAGCCACCAAGACGGCAGAACAGCTAAGGAACTCAAACTCTGGCGAGACCAACGGCCAAAATTAAGGCAATTGCGATGCCAAGTGTTGGTGAAGACACAGAGTCGCTGAAACTCATTCACTGGGGGCGGGAGCGTAAACTGGTACAACAGCGTTGGAAGTCTGCTTGGCTACAAATCTGAGAGCTGAACACAGGCCTTGCCTACCACCCACGATCGCCACTCGGGGCATTTACACAACAGGAGCGGGTGCGTGTTCCTCAAAAGACATGTACAAGAGTACCCAGGGTGGTTTTGTTCAGTGGTCGCAGATGGAAGACAATCCAGACGTTTATCAGGAGGGGAGCAGGGGAACAGACTGGTACCGCCATGCAATGGACTCAGCAATGAAAAAAAAGGAATGACTCATACAGGCGACACCCTAGATAAATGTCAGAGATGGAATATTGAACAGAATTAGCCAGACTCAGAAGAGAACTTAGGAGGGCATTACACTTCTATCAAGTTCAAGAGCCAGTAGGATGACTGATGAGGTAGAACCCTGTAGCTTTAGGGGGCTTGAAGGCGGGTGGCAAAGGGATGTTTGAATCTGGCCCGGGTGGGTGCTCTGATGGGGTGGAGAGAGCAGTAGGGGCCACAGCTGGGCTCAGCAACATTTGAATACAGGAAGCATGGGTTTTGCACTAGCAGAGGCCGCTGGGTGTGCATCCCTCCTGCACCTGCTTGGACTTTGCACTCCAGAAACTGTTCAGCTGGGCAGACATTTTGGAGCCAGGAAGGGTTTCTGCAAGTCAGTAGAGCCATGGAGGGTTGAGTGTGTTCTCCCTCAGAGCTGCACTGAGGTAAGGCCCATTGAGATTCCCATTATAAAGATGAAGAAACTGAGGTATGGAGAGGCTAAGCCACAGCTCAGCATCACCAGCGAGTGAGCAGGGGAGGTGGGACCTCATCTCGCCCTATGACACCTGTCTCAGGTGGGAGCAAGCCAAAGGCAGGAGGGATAAAGCTTTGGCCCCCTCCTCTGTAGCCCAAGGTGGTGTAAACTCAGCCACAGGAGTCAGGGTTGATGTGGCCCAAGACGGGGGTGAGTGAGTGGGCTCCAAGGTGACCCTCGCGCACTTCCCAATGCTGTCCTCGGGCCCCAGGGGGCTCAGAGGGTTGGGATTTTGCTGAGTCATCGGCCTAGCAATACCAGCAAGTCCAGTCAGATCTGGGGCCAGGACGGCTCATCTGGGGGCCCCTGGTCACCCACGATGCCCTGGAAAGTGATCCAGAGCTGGGTTCAGGGTGGCCAAGAGGGTGACCAGGGAGAACAAACAGCCTTTGCTTCTCGGCCAGATCAGATTCCACGGCCGGCGCCAGAGCAGACTGGGCGGGACCCAACAGGCACCCAGAGAACGGAAAGGTGGGGAGATGTCTCAGCACCGAAGGCCTAGTTTTCCAGAGGCAGCTGAGCTATATGGGGGAGGGAGCATATTTCAGTTTCCCCTTGCCCCCCTGTCCAGGACAGCTTGCTGTCTCTCCCCTCAGACGTCCAGGACAGGACCATTCTGCTTTCCTCTGACTCCAGACCAGGACAGGCCACAAGTGGCTGAGTGGGTGGTACACCCCTGAGGGGGACCAAGTGGGGCGAGTTCTGGCCAGTGATCTGTGACCAGAGCTCTGACGAGGCACTTCCAATCCAGGGTATCTCACTGACAGGGCAAGAGCTTCCTGAGTCTGGCCCTGCTGTCACAGCAGAGAAGGGGCAGCCCCTTTGGGCGGGTCTCAGAGCCTGACCAGCAGTCTGTTGCTGCCCCGCCATCAGCACCCAGTACAAAAGAGAAAGAAGCCTTAGCCTTTCTAAGCCGCAGAGATCAGGGGATGTTCCTGACATCAGCAGAACCTGGGCCACTCTGATGCTGTGGGGACCTAGGGCAGACAGAGCAGGAAAGGAAGAAATGTGGGTGCGGTGCGGTGCGGTGCGGGAGAAAAATGGTGTGAGCCCTGGATCATTCATTTACAAATTGGCCCACCCCATTATGTGCATATCCCAGTCTTTGTTGAGTTCTGCTGGCCGAGATTGATTTGCCACCTTCAAACCAAAGCTTGTAGCACTTCGTGGTCACTCAGGGACATGCACAGAGCAGGGTTCCGGAAATGTGAATCACTGAGGAACACGGCCCCCGTTGAAGTGGGATGCCATCTCACATCAGCTTGGACTGTGCACAGGTGACCTTTCTACAGTCCATCTAGTGGCACATTTCCCACATTTTTGCATGGCAGTTTTGCTAATTAAAAAGGTTTCTGGGGGCACTTAGGTGGCTCAGTGGGTTAAGCCTCTGCCTTCGGCTCAGGTCATAATCTCGGGGTCCTGGGATAGAGCCCCGCATCGGGTTCTCTGCTCAGCAGGGAGCCTGCTTCCCCCTCTCTCTGCCTGCCTCTCTGCCTACTTGTGACCTCTGTCTGTCAAATAAATAAAATCTTTTTTTAAAAAAAGGTCTCCAGGGGCACCTGGGTGGCTCAGTCAATTGAGCGGCTGCCTTTGGCCTGGGTCGTGGTCTCAGGATCCTGGGATAGAGCATCAAGCTGGGCTCCCAGGGCATCTGCTTCTCCCTCTCCCTCTTCTCCCTCTCCCTCTGCCCCTCTCCCCCACTGGTGCGCTCTCTCTCTCTCAAGTAAATAAATAAAATCTAAAAAAAAAAAAAAAAAAAAGAAAAGAAAAAAGTCTCCAAGCACAGTGCTTAGTGCTGTCTAGTGTCCCCAAATGCAAGAAGGCGGGGATGTGCCTCCTGGAGAAAATGTGTGTTAGATGAGCTTTGTTCAGGCTTGAGTTAGAGCACGGCCGGCTGGAAGTTCAATGTTAACCAGTCAGCCGTATCTATTAAATAAGGTATCTTGAAACACACACCAAACAAGGTCATGTACTGATTGCTTGACAAAAAAGTGACTAAAGGCTTGCAGGAACCTACCTCTGTATTCGCTGTGGAATCCAGTATTCCCTAACTCAGTGTTCACTGCAATGTTACAGAACGTAACCACCACGAATAAGAAGAATTGACTGAATGGATCCACCGCAGAGCAGAGCAAAAAGATACACAGAGGAGCTTGAAGATGAGGACAGTAGGCTCTGGGTTCAAATCTCAGCTGTGGGCCCGTCTGAGTGGCTCAGTTGGTGAAGCATATGCCTTTGGCTCAGGTCAGAATCTCAGGGTCCTGGGCTAGAGTGCTGCATCGGGCTCTGTGCTCAGAAGGGAGCCTGCTTGTCCCTTTGCCCCTGCCCCTGCTCATGCTCGCTCTCTCGCGCTCTCTCTCGAATAAAATCTTTTAAAAAAGAACATCTCAGCTGTGACCTCAGCTGCCCCGGCCTCTGTTTCCCTATCTGTAAGATGCCAAAACTAGGGCTTCCTACCGGGGTGTGGGAACAGCAAATGAGACACTGCACATCGGGTGTTGGGCATCTGATCCCCTCCCCATGATCCAAACGTAATTGAAACTGTTACTCCTGCTACGCACAGCGTCGGAGGGGCGGACGGGCGCTTCTCTGATCTACAGGCCCGCTCAGTCACTCGCTAAGCCTGTTCCCTGCCCCTGTGGAATATTCTGGCCGTGGCAGTGGAGCTGCTGCCTCTCCTCGATTTTGCTTACTGGGTGGGCATCTGCCCTGTCTTGTGCTGGGTGCGCATGGCAAAGACGGTGAGCCACAGAGGACCGGCAGCCAGGATCGGAACTCCAGACGGTGGGCACAGGGTGGTGTTTATTGCCAGGAGGACGCCCGCGTGGCCTCCAGGCACCAGAGAGTTTTGACACAAATGACTTGAAGGCACTGGTTTCCGTCCATCCCCCACACCTGCCCTGCAGGGCCCAGGGGGCGAGAGACCCCATCACCAAGCAGACCGGTCTTGCTCCTTCTCCAGGGCTGTGGCTCCCCTGGGTGGCTGAGGGTCTAGAACGCCCTGCCCTGCCAAGGTTCCCAAGATGCTGTGGGGCAGGGTGGCGGCCGGTTCCGGGGTGGCGGGTAGGGGGCTCTGTCCCAGGGCTGACCGAGAGCTATGAGACGCTGGGGGGCAGGCGTGCGGCTGCCGTCTTCTCTACCACGAAGCCGTAGTTATACTGGGGGGCAGCAGAGCAGGGGGAAAGGGAAATCAGAGTGAGTGAGGGGGGCATAGTGGTGCCTGAGGAATGGTGAGAGGGTGAAGACAATTAAGGGCTTAGCGAGCTCCAGCTCTCAGGAGATGGGGTGTGGCTGGGGCAAACTGGGGTACCAGGAAGGCAGGGGTCCCCTAGCACCCCATCCTGGGCCCCACACCCACCTCCTCTTCAATATCCGCCAGCGACTTGATTGTCAGATCAGCAAAGGCAGAGAAGGCCTGGTGGGCAGACATGGGTCAGTCTTGCGGGAGGGACCCTAACCTCCTGGAACCCCATTCCCTCATCCTCAAGGAGGGCCGCCCCCAGTATTTGCCTGAACATCCCCTCATCCTTCCTGCCACAGCCTCCTGCCTCCAGCAACCAGTTGTCCCGCCTGATTCCCCATTCTGGGACTACGACCCTCTGGCTTCCAGCCTCCTCCAACCCAGGAACACGGGCCTCTGTGCTGGGCCACTGGGTACACAGATGACCCTCTTTCCCTCCCTGCATCCTGAACCCTTAGGAAGGCAACTGGCAGGCGCAGACCCAGGATCCCCCCAGCAGAGACTCACCAGGGGGCCACAGCTCTTGCCCTCAAACCGGGGGTGCAGGGTGAAGGGAACACCATCCATGGCTGAGGAAGGCAGGTAAGGGTAGGGGCTGAGACACAAGGAGGGTGCGGCCTGCCTGTGGTCCACCCCCAGCCAGAGAGGCCCTTTCCTAAGCCCCAGGCTCTCTGCAGTCTTTGCAGAAAACTGGGGAGGCCCAAGCTGGCTTCCAACCCTGACCCCACCCCCTCCTGGCTAGCCCACCTCGAGCCAGTCTTACCCTGCCCCAGTGCCTCGGTTTCTTGCACGGCGCTCACCTGAGATGCCATAGAAGTTGGAGGCCTCGTAGATGGAGTCACTCCGCCGCAGTGTAGATGCCTGAGAGCCTAACCTGGACAGGGTCCGCTCTGGAAAGCCACCCTTACTGATGGGGGCAGGACAGCACAGGTCAGCCATAATTCCCCCCATGGCCACCCCATCCCCAAGCCTGAGGACTCACCTGGGCTGAGCAGGGGGGTCCAGGGAGAGGCCCCGCATGTCCTGGCTGAGAGTTCGGGGCTTGGGCACTGGCCTTGGGGCCTTGGCCTTCCTGCACCAAATGGCAAAGCCCCCCATGTCCCTAGAAGGAGAGAGAAGTAGGAGGGGTCCTGGCCCAAGAGGATGACCCCAGACCTTTGGGGGATTTGCCTTCTGTCTTAGCCCAAGCCCTGAGCAACATCCAAATTAATATTGCTGGGTCTGAGCATGTACTGTGAGCTTCAGACTCATCAATGCACCCCTCACAAGAACCCTACAAGACTGATACAATTATCCCGGATTTAACCTGTGGAAACTGAGGCAAAGGGAAGTGACGGAAGGCACAGGAAGCCTCAGGAGAGTCCCTGAGGGTCAGCAGGGCAGATACAGGAGCTGGAGGGCAAAGGAGGCCAGAGGCTAAGGGTGGCCATACCCTACTCGCAGGTATCCAGGCACTGTCTTGGTCTTCCCGCTCAGCCGGACATCGAACACAGCCATGTCTGCAGCCCCCAGGGGCACGAGCTTTACACACATGCGTTTCTTCTTGGACACAGAGGCCTCTGGGAGTGAGGGGGGTGGCAAGGGTGTGAGAAGAGGGAAGAAGCAGTGAAGGGGGTCCAAAGATGGCTCCAGGATGATGTTCGCCAGGGCACTGTTTAAAGCAGCTCCCTGGAGAGCTTTAGGTCAACGGTTAAATCATGAATGGTATAGCCAAAGGAGGGGACTCCATGTAGCCTCTAGGAGCTGGAGACATGAAGAAGCATTCATGGGGTGACCACGGGCACCTACAGCAAGGGTGGACAGCTATGAAATCAGACAGAACTGAATGCCCATCCTGGCCTGCAAACCTCACTTTTCCTTTGTCCTCTAATCCAGGGGTCAGCAAACCCCAGCCCATGAGCCAAAAGACGTCCAAAATCTGTTTTTACAGGGCTTATGAGCTAAGAATGGTTTTCATGTTTTTAAAGGATTGTGGGGGGCGGGGGGAGCAGGGAGGCAACAGCACTACCTGGCCTGCAAAGCCTAAAATATCTACTATCTCGACCTGAACAGAAAAACTTTGCCAACTCCAATATCCATAGATACATCCTGAGAGTCAAATACATGTGACAAGTCACAGCGGGAGGCAGGGGGAGCCAGGTGGTTGGAAAGCAGCAGAGGGTCAGGGCTGGGAGGGCAGCCCCCGCTATAGGAGCCAGAGGAGAGGGGTGGGAAGAGGTAACCAAAGACCTGGGGGAGAACCAAGTATTAACTAGGGGGAAGAGTCCCGGAAGGGTGCTCCAGGCAGAGGAAACCGTGTGCAAAAGCCTGGAAAGGAAAAGGCTTGGCAATGACCGTGGTTCGGCTTGGCTACGGTGTAAGATACAGCAGAAACAGTAATGAAACGGGTCACAACTCTTGGTCTAGGTCAGAGGTTGTCCCAACGGCACATTTTTACGCAGGGCAGGGCATGTGGCCCCGCCCCAGAACAGGGCTCCACTCCACAGCCAGCCCTGTCATCACCCAGTGCGCGGTCGTGGCTCGGAAAACAAGCACCTGTCGTCCCTCCACCCTTCCCTGGTCCTACCCACGGGGACCCGAACGCGGCCCCCCGTCCCACCCCCAGCCTCGGACGCGGGCCTCACTGGAGTCCAGGGGGTCGCAGACCGGGGAAAAGCCCGGTGGGAGGGGGCTCTTGTCCACCAGGACCTGGATATCGGCCACCACATTCTCCTGCGGATTCTGAGGGGGAGGAAGGGGAGGACACAGCGACAGTCACTCTGCAGCGGGGACAGCGCGCCTGGCGTAGGGCTCCGCAAGAGGACGGGGGAGTGGGCGTACCCGGGGGATGCCGAAGGACGGCGCCCCTTACCTCTAGGCTGCCCAAAGAACTGAGGCACAGAAAGTAGCCAGATTTCTGCGCGAAGCTCTTGCCGAAGCTGGCGGGCGTCCCTTCCACGGTGCAAGAGATCTACGGCGGGGACCGGAGTCAGCATCAGGCTCCTACCGCGACGCGGCCGCCTCTGCCCTCACTAATCCCCGGACCCCCGACGTAGCTCACCGCACTGAATCCCCGCAGGGGAGGCGCCGAGGCCGACGACCAGGCCAGGGCAGTCAGCGGCGCCGGGTCGGTCCCGGGTCCTGGATCCATCCTCCCAGACAAGAGCCGAAGGCCGGGACGCCTTCGCAACTCCGAGCGGCCGAATCGCCGCGGAGTTCGGGTAAGAGTCTGAACTACAAATCCCAGACTACCGTAAGGAAGGCGGGGTCAAAAGAGCCGATTGCGCGTGCCCGGAAGACAGCTGGCCAATCGCATGGGAAAGTGCAGCCACGTCTCCGTGCGTCGCGCAGGAGCGCCCGTGAGCGACGTTTACGGAAAATTGCGTTGCTTCCTTCTCTCTCCTAGCGACTTCCGCCAGAAATATCCCCGCTCTGCGCCAGAAGTCTCGACTTACCCTAAACCAGAACTACGCTCCCCAGAAACCCTTGCGGCATTAGCCCCCCCTCCAGAGACACGTACAGGCTTTTAGCGGAGAAATGTGAAAAAAAGCAATTCTAGTTCTAGAAAGTCTTCCTAAAGTAAACTTTCATGGGTTATGCAGCGATTACTTTAAATAACAAAAAATACGGACCACCATGAGCCAATAAATCTGGTGTAACTTGAAGACTTGTTCATGTTACGGGGGTGGGGTGGGGGGGCGAGACCGCGTTGTGTGAATGGAGGTCTCGGTTCTTGGATTCCCCACGAAAGATTTACCCGAGGATCCGCGCTGGAGTGAAGACAGCCAAGAGGAAGGTAGCAAGCACAAAGCAGTTTGTTAAGAACCGCACACTCGAGTGGGAGAGCGGGCAGGTCCAGGGATCGCAGCTGACCTGAGGCTAGGGGTGTCTTTTCCTTTTATGTTTAGGAGCACAGCTACGGTGGTCTGCCACTGAGGTTTCCAACTAAGGGATTCCTCCTACCGGTTCGGAAGGGGTTTTTGACTCTACTGAGTCTTGCCGGAAGTGTCGTGGCCATCTTCCCCCACAGTGGGGTAGGAGGTGGGGGTCAAAGCCACAATGTAACAATGAACCCAGGCAGTCACCCTGAGGCACAGACTGGAGAGGAGACCACAGGTTCTGCACCCGTGGTTCTTGGTCGACTAGCCTGCTGCTACAAAGCCACAAAGAAAGCCCCCAGGCTGCTAATGTGTGACCTATTTGTCGCCATCCTTGCCTCCAGCTCAGGTCGAATAGCCGCCTACTCCATCCTTCTCAGACACAGTTTTTTTCAATGAGATAGAAAGTACTTAATATGGTAACATGCTTTTATACCCCACAGGGGGAAATGCGAAAAATTAGGGAACAGAGTATTGTCTACTCTTCTATATTTTTCCATTTTCTGTAATATCCTGGATTGGCCTACCGTCTGGCTTTTATACAACCTGTGACCTAAAAAACGTTTTTATATGTGTCAGTGGTTGAAGGAGGCAGGGCATCAAAAGGGTTCTTAGTGACATGTGAAAAGAATAGGACATTCAAATATCAATGGCTATAAGATGCCCCAGGACGCTTGAGTGGTCAGTTGGTTAAGTGTCTGCCTTCAGCTCAGGTCCTGATCCCAGCGTCCTGGGATCCAGCGGGTGGGGCTCCCTGCTCAGCAGACAGCCCGCTGCTCCCTCTGCCTGCTGCTCCCCCTGCTTGTGCTCTCCCTCTCTCTCTCTCTCTCTCCTGACAAATAAATAAAATCTTAAAAAAAAGAAAGAAAGAAAGAAAGAAAGAAAAGAAAAGAAAAAGAAACAAACGTCCTGGAAAAGATGAACCAAAAAGAGAAGGGGGTTTCAGTTAGCATGGAGGTGGCCTGCTTGGTGGCTGTCCGGCTACATTGGAGGCAGATGCCACAGCAGCATTCTTTTTTTTTTTTTTT